>NC_012876.2:17439276-17707881 GCF_000003195.3 Sorghum bicolor | reverse complement strand
CTCTACACTAAAAGAAAAAAAGAGATAATTTTTTGGCGCGACAATTGTTTGTTGTTACCGCTGCTATCTCACATTCGTAATTTCCATTCCCTTTGCGTGCGATCTCACACTCATCATTCCCTCTTCCCTAGCGACACATAAGGAAAGATCACACAAGCCTCCTCTCTCTTCCTCATGCGACGCCCTCACAAGTATGCGACCTCTTCTTCCTGACCTCGGCTCCGTCCTCCTCAATCTCGATCCATCGATCGCCCTGACGCCACCGGACGGTGGAGTTGCGTCGTGCCATTGCCGATCGGACGCCACCAGACGCAGCCACCTCAACAATCACTCGCTGCTGCCCCAACGCGCCGCAATAAGATCACCAGGTGTGTGAATCCTTCTCATCCCTTACTACTATGTGAAAGTTCCTAAATCCCGAGTAGGTTCTCGTGTGACCTAATGTGGCCTGCCCTCGAGGTGACGCCCGAATCCTGAGCGCTATCGCCGCCGCCGCAACCACCATCTTTCATGGCCAGGAGAATGGAGCGCCAGACGACCAAGGCCCTCCACCACCCACATTTTTCGTGGCGGGATGGGCGAGAGGCGGTCGATGAGGTACGGTTTGTTCCCGGTTCCCACCCGCACCGAGGGCCACAGTGGTAGCAAGGTGACCCCTGATCCCAAAGATAGTCACCGGCTTCTCGATCCCTCTCCATCCCTAATGAATCAGCGATCACCGCAAACCTTCTCTCAGCCTGCACACCGGCGTCGTGAAGTCTACTCTGTCAGCACACTGACTTCATTGTCGTCAGCGTTTTCATCTGAGAATCATCTGTGTTGGGAGGTATATTTCATTTATTTATAATTTTCATCCTGTGATCCATTTCTTTTTGAGGACGTGCCTTTATAGATCTCATTAACTGCATTTAAATTTCATAATGTGTGGTCTCTAAGCTATTTGGATTCGAATGGTTTTATAACTGAAGGAATCCTTGTTTATCTAGACATCGCATTCTGTGTGATGTGTCATCTTCTATTATTTGTGTTGCATTTGGTTCAGACTTTAGAGACAGCCCCTCTCGTCTTCATAGCCCTCTGTAGGTGGCATCTTTGGAGCAGTACAAGCCATACTTTAGTATTGCTTATCTACTAAGAATGGTCATTTTATTGGTAGATCATTTAAATTTACTTATCCTTTCTTTTTTTAATTTGAAGATCTTTTCTACAATGGTAGGATCCATTATTTTTGCTTTCTGCGGCTTCCAGTTTATGCTTTGCTTGTGCTTTTGTAGAGATAACTTTTTGATCATTTTGTACATTATGTTATGGGTAAAGAGCCCATTTTGATCCCTGTTGCCTTCATGCTCCTGAGGGCTTGTACTGGTATTGCTAAGCTCATGCTCTTTGAAAGAGCATCTAGGCCCCTAGTGATTTAGGTGATTAATGACAATGTTGATTACTATGACTAACGTGTGTTTTGCAGAGGCAAAGTCATTGGTAAGGTCATGGTAATAGGTACTCGATGAACAGGGACGTACATGCCTACTTAATAATGGAAATCGTTTCGGTTTTCAAAGGATGGATGGACATCGTCAAGACTAGACTAGGTCTAAGTGCCATATGGTGAAGAAGGGCACTTAGAGTAGTTTAGGACTTTGTTTTCCTTTGACCGTACTATTAAGAGCGGCTTTGATCTAGTAGCTTAACTTAGGCAAGGCTTTAAGTTTAGGTGTGGTGCACATTTGGTAAACCTAGCACTAGGCAGCTCAGAGATAGTCCTTAGATCGAGAGGAACCAACTATGTTTTGGAGCGATCGCGTTTCGACGAAGTTAGGGTGCCTAAGTAGGCACCGGACGCTGGCACCGGACTCACCGGGCAGCGTCCAGTCCCACACCCAGGGAGGTTACAAACTTCGCTTGAGCACCGGACGCACCGGGTAGCGTCCGGTCCTAAACTCAGGGAGTTTGTAAAACACCCCGGAGCACCGGACGGTGCCACCGGACGCTGGGAAGTAGCGTCCGGTGACCTATCAGACGCAGGTACAGTTAGCCGTTGTGTGTCACCGGACGCTCGGTGCAGAGCGTCCGGTGCAACATTAACAGCGTCCGGTGACCCCGTTTTCAGTGGAAAACGGTTGACTGACCTTTGGACTTCGTGGGGTGTATTTATACTCCTCAACCTCGTCCATGAGAGGCCTCTTGCCCATTTGAACATTAGAGAAACTTGTTGTGGAGCAAGAGACTAGCAAGAGCCTAGAGAGGATTGAGATTTGAGTGATTTCTTGAGAGAATCCTTCTCTAGTGAATTCCAAGAGTCAAGTGTGCATCCACCACTCTCTAGAGCCTTGTTTTGGGTCAAGTGAGAGTTCCTTGCTTGTTACTCTTGGTGATCGCCATCACCTAAACGGTTCGGTGGTGATTGGAAGCACGAAGACCGCCCGGAGTTCTTGTGGGTGGCTCGTGTCAAGCTTGTGAGTGGTTTTGGGCGATTCACCGCGACAGAGTGTCGAAGAATCAGCCCGTAGAGAGCACTTGGTCCTTGCGTGGACCAAGGGGGAGCAAGACCCTTGCGCGGGTGCTCCAACGAGGACTAGTGGAGAGTGGCGACTCTCCGATACCTCGGCAAAACATCGCCGAGCACTTTCTTCCACTACTCATTTACATTCTAGCATTTACCTTGTGTTTTTACATTCTTAGAATTGCCATGCTAGAATAGGATTGGAACTAGGTTGCAAAACTTTTATCCGGTAGCTCTCTAGTCACACTAGGCACAAGTGGTTGAATTGGAGCTTATAGGTTGCTTAAATTTTTAGAGAAGCCCAATTCACCCCCCCTCTTGGGCATCTTGATCCTTTCAATTGGTATCGGAGCCTAGTGCTCATTATTTAGGTTTCACCACCTAGAGAAAGATGTCTAACGGGGATGGACCGCCACCCATGTTCGATGGGGATGACTTCCCGTATTGGAAAATACGGATGGAGTCATACCTTGAGGCATGTGACATAAAGTGCCTAAAAGCCGCGACCAAAGGATTTACTCCTCCAGCAAAAGACACTGCTCTTACTCCACAAGAGCAAGAAAACGAGAAGTGGAATGCAAAGGCCAAAAACCACATCTTTAGATGTCTTTGCAAAGAGGTGTTCAACCGCGTTCGGAGTCACAAAACCGCCCATGCTCTATGGAAGGAACTTTGTGCGCTCCATGAGAGATCAAAGAGTGAACGCGAGGAACGCTATCACTTAGTGATGAACAAGCTTAATACTTTCGAAATGCTTCCCAAAGAAAATGCTAATGAAATGTATTCTCGCTTGAATGTCATTGTAGAGGAGCTTAATGGACTTGGGCTCACTCAAATGAGTGCGGCGGATGTCGCAAGGAAGATATTATGTGTGCTTCCCATTGAGAAATATGGGCACATAGTAACCATGCTTCATCAAGGCGATCTCTCCACCGCTACACCAACCGCCATATTGGGGAAGATCAATGCTCATGAGATGTATATGCACATGAACCCCCAAGATGGCTCCTCATTGGCCAAGAAGGAGAAGAAGGATTTGGCCCTCAAAGCTTCTCACAAGGGCAAAGCCAAGAAGATTGAAGTTGAGTCATCAACTTCAAGTGATGATGATGCATCCATTGCCCTCATGGTGAGAAGAACCACCAAGATGTTGAAGAAGCTCAACAAGAATGGAGTCAACTTTGACTCCAAGAAGAAGAAGTTCTTCACAAGTAGCAAGAGAAAGCCCATCTCCGAGATGGATTGCTACAATTGTGGTGAGCTTGGCCATCTTGCTCATCAATGTCCAAAGCCCAAGAAGGACAAATACAAGAAGAAGAAAAAAGAGCAAGATGATTCAAGTGATGATGAGAAGAATGAAAAGAAGCCATACAAGAAGAAAGGTGGCAAGAAGAAAGAGCATTACAAGAAGAAGAATGGCAAGGCTTACATTGTTGGTGATTGGCTCACCTACATTGAGAGCTCAAGTGGTGACTCTTCCGGCAATGAGATTGATGATGAGAAGGTTGCCGCCATTGCCATCGATGCTCCATCACCATCATCTTCACCACCATCTACATCCTCTACACACCTATGCCTCATGGCTAAGGGTGACTGGAAGGTACAAAGTGAGGATGAGAGTAGTGAAAGTGATAGTGAATATGAATCACCCTCTTATGACGAACTTGTAAAATTGCTAAACAAATATACAAAAGTCATAAGAAAGACTAGAAGTGAAAATGAGAAGCTTGAACTTGAAAATGAAACACTTCTAGCAAAGCTTAAGTCTAGTGATGAGCTTAGAGACCAAAATGAGATCATGACCACTAAGCTCAAGGAGCTCAAACTCTCTTTAAAAGAGCTCAAAGAAAAACATGATAAACTTGAGAGTGTTCATGATGAGCTTATCACTAGATATAGAGCAATGAAAGAAGAACTAACAACTCTAAAAGCAAACTATGACAACCTTGAGATTGCTTATGAACTTGCAATTGATGAAACACATGTTGCTACTAACCATGTTGCTAAGCTTAATGTAGCCACATCTTGTAATGACCTACTTGTGGAGAGCACAAGCAAATGTGTTGATTGCAAGGGCAAGAAAGTGGTAGTGGCCGAGAGCTATGAGGACACTATCAAGCTCAAGGAAGAAATTGTCATGCTCAAGAAAGAGTTGCAAGAGCAAGCCAAGCACAAGACCATTGTGATTGAGTCACTTGATCAAGACAAGAAGCTTGCATATGAGAACAAGTTGCTCAAGGAAGAAAACCAATATCTCAAGCTTGGTTTGATATATGACAAGCAAGAAGAAGATGAGACATTCATCTTAGATGAGTTAGCTAGCAACAATGACCCAATCATCAAGAAGCTAACTTAAGAGAATAGCAAGATCAAGAAAGAGAAGGAACATCTAACCATGGCGTTAGCAAAGTTCACAAAACGGAAGGACCTTCAAAGTGAGCTTTTCATGAACACCGTCATGAAGATGGACAAGAGTGGGATTGGCTACAAGGCTCATCAAACAAAGCTCATCAAGTCACTAGCCACTCATGATCAACCAAGCAAGCCAAAGCCAAAGAGATGCTTTGAGTGTGGTCAAGAAGGACACTTTGCTCATGAGTGTAAGGCACCACTACCACCACCCTTGCCCAAGCATGCTAGACCATTTGCCTCAATGCTCACTACATTGTAAGGAAAGACAAGAGTGGCAAGGTCAAGGTTAGCTTCATGGGGCCGCCCAACAAGCAAAGGCCAAAGAAGATTTGGGTGCCAAAGCAACTAGTAGAAGGTCAAGGGCCCTAAGCAAATGTGGGTCCCTAAATCTCAAGCTTGATCTCTTGTGTGTTGGTGAACTACAAGACCGGTGGATCACATTGGGTAATTGATAGTGGTTGCACTCAACATATGACCGGAGATCCCCGGATGTTCACCTCTCTTGATGAAGATGCTGACAACCAAGAGAAGATCACATTTGGTGACAATTCAAAAGGCAAGGTCAAGGGACTAGGAAAGGTTGCTATATCTAATGACAACTCCATCACCAATGTGCTCTATGTGCAATCATTGTGTTTCAACTTGCTCTCGGTAGGACAACTTTGTGATCTTGGTTTTGAATGCTTATTCAAGTAGAAAGAAGTAATAGTGACCAAGGAGGATGACAATGAAATGATATTCGAAGGCTTCCAACACAATAACTTATATGTAGTTGATTTCACATTCGATGAAGTTGATGTCAAGACTTGCTTATTCACCAAGACCTCACTTGGTTGGTTGTGGCATAGAAGGTTACCACATGTTGGAATGGGCACACTCAAGAAGTTGATGAAGAAAGAATTGATTAGAGGCTTGAAGGATGTGACATTTGAAAAAGACAAGCTTTGTAGTGCATGTCAAGCGGGCAAGCAAGTTGCAAACACTCATCCAACCAAGTCCTATCTCTCTACTTCAAGAGTGCTTGAGCTACTTCACATGGATCTATTTGGACCAACCACATATGCTAGTCTTGGAGGCAACAAGTATTGCTTGGTCATAGTTGATGATTTCTCCCGGTACACTTGGACATTCTTCTTGCAAGACAAGGCCGAAGTTGCATCCATATTCAAGAAGTTTGCAAAGAATGCCCAAAATCAATTTGATGTCAAGATCAAGAAAATTAGAAGTGACAATGGCAAAGAATTTGACAACACCAACATTGAAGAGTATTGTGATGAAGTGGGAATCAAACATGAGTTCTCCTCAACATACACACCACAACAAAATGGGGTTGTAGAAAGAAAGAACCGGACATTGATCACCTTGGCAAGAACAATGCTAGATGAGTACAACACTTCGGAGAAGATGTGGGCCGAGGCAGTCAACACCGCATGCTATGCATCAAACCGGCTCTTTCCTCACAAGTTCCTAGAGAAGACACCATATGAGTTGCTCAATGGGAAGAAGCCCGATGTCTCATTCTTTAGAGTATTTGGGTGCAAGTGCTACATCTACAAAAAGCGCCAACACTAGGGCAAGTTCCAAAGAAGATGTGACATTGGCTACTTGGTTGGCTATTCATCAAAGTCCAAAGCATATAGGGTCTTTAACCATGCCACAAACATGGTTGAAGAAATATTTGATGTTGAATTTGATGAAACTAAAGGCTCCCAAGGAGCAAGTGATAATCTTGATGATGTAGGTGGTGAACCATTGAGGGATGCTATGAAGAACATGCCGATGGGAGACATCAAGCCTAAAGAAGATGATGATGTGCAAGTCATTGAGCCACCATCCACCTCACATGTACCTCAAGATGAAGACAAGGATGTGAGAGATGCTCATGAAGACACCCAAGTCACTCATGAGCAAGCGGTGGCACAAGCACAAGATGTTGATGCTCCCCAACCAACCCCTCAAGTGGCGCTAAGAAGATCATCACATCTCCTCCAAGATCACTCTCAAGATCTCATCATCGGGAGTCCATCACGTGGTGTAACTACACGCTCTAGACATGCTTTATTTATTGAACATCACGCTTTTGTGTCTCTTGAAGATGAACCAAAGACTATAGAGGAAGCTCTTCGTGATGCCGATTGGATCATTGCCATGCAAGAGGAGTTGAACAACTTCTCTCGCAACCAAGTGTGGACACTTGAAGAGCGACCCAAAGATGCAAGAGTGATTGGAACAAAGTGGGTCTTCCAGAACAAGAAGGATGATCAAGGCAAAGTGGTGCGCAACAAAGCAAGGCTCGTGGCAAAAGGCTTTTCACAAGTGGAAGGTCTTGACTTCGGTGAAACCTTTGCACCGGTGGCAAGACTTGAAGCAATCCGTATCCTACTTGCATATGCATCTAGTCATGATATCAAGTTATTTCAAATGGATGTGAAAAGTGCTTTTTTGAATGGCTATATTAATGAGCTTGTCTATGTTGAGCAACCCCCCGGTTTTGAAGACCCTAGGTACCCCAAGCATGTCTACCGGTTGTCCAAGGCTCTCTATGGTCTCAAGCAAGCTCCTAGAGCTTGGTATGAGAGGCTTAGGGACTTCCTCATTTAGAAGGGCTTCAAGATTGGGAAAGTTGACACAACACTCTTCACCAAGAAAATGAATGGGGAAATCTTCATTTGCCAAGTTTATGTTGATGATATTATTTTTGGCTCTACTAATGAAGATTTTTGCAAGGAATTTGGTGATTTGATGTCCAAGGAGTTTGAAATGTCCATGATTGGCGAGCTATCCTTCTTCCTAGGATTTCAAGTCAAGCAAATGAAGGAAGGAGTCTTTATCTCTCAAGAGAAGTACACTCAAGATCTTCTCAAGAGATTTAAGATGATGGATTGCAAGCCAATCAAGACTCCCATGGCATCAAATGGGCATCTCAACTTGGATGAGGGAGGTAACCCAATAGACAAGACTCTCTATCGTTCCATGATAGGAAGTCTACTCTACCTCACCGCATCTAGGCCCGATATCATGTTTAGTGTGTGTATGTGTGCTAGATATCAAGCAATGCCTATGGAATCTCACTTGATTGACGTCAAGAGAATTCTTAGGTATCTAAAATACACACCTTGCCTAGGTTTGCGGTATCCCAAAGGTGCAAGATTCCAACTTGTAGGCTATTTCGATTCGGATTATGCCAGGTGCCGAATTGATAAAAAGAGCACATCCGGTGGGTGTCAAGATGGCAACGGGTACCCGAAACCCGAGTACCCGACGGGTTTTACCCGATAAAGAGGCGGGTATGGAATGAATTTTCTACCCTTGGGTATGTTATTGGGCAAAATCCTATACCCATCGGGTATGGCGGGTACGGGTGTGGGTGTGTACTACCCATACCTGTCTACCCGCGGGTAAAAAATACCCGTCAAAATAACTAGCCACCCTTCTCATTTTAGCCTATATAGCACATGAATTTGGTCTAAATCCAACTAAACTCTCCTAATATATATGTATATGAATTTGATGTTGTCATATGATTATTAGTTTGTAACTTGTTGGAGGTTTAGTATGAATTTCTTTGTGTAAATATATGATATTTGTATGTAATTCTCGGGTATACTAGCGGGTGCGGGTTACCCGTCAGGTAGAAATTACCCGCGGGTGCGGGTATGGAATTATTTTCCTACCCGTGTGCGGGTACGGGTAACCCGACGGGTAAAATTTAGACTTCGCGGGTACGGGTACGGGTGGCCACTACCCGTCGGGTACGTACTCGTTGCCATCTCTAGGTGGGTGCCACTTCCTAGGTAGATCACTTGTCTCTTGGATGTCAAAGAAACAAAATAGTGTTGCCTTGTCAACGGCCGAGGCGGAATACATTGCCACCGGTGCTTGTTGTGCACAAATACTCTACATAAAACAAACTTTGCTAGACTATGAAGTAGTACTAGACAAAGTACCTTTGTTGTGTGACAACAAAAGTGCCGTAAAACTTGCTAACAACCCGATTCAACACACCCGCACAAAACATATTGACATCCGCCACCACTTCCTTAGGGATCATGTTGCTAAAGGTGACATATCTCTAGAGAATGTGGGAACGGAAAATCAATTGGCGGATATCTTCACAAAACCCCTAGATGAAGCTAGGTTTTGTATGTTGAGAAATGAACTTAATGTGCTTGATCTCTCTAACTTCACAAAAAAATGAAGTTGTGTGTTGAAACTTGTAAATAGCTTTTGTTTTGCATATCATGCATGCCAAACCTAAAACAAAAAGATTGTGTGTAGGGCTTGTCTAACATGGTTAAGATAACCCCCATGTGTGTGTGTGAAAAAGCTTAACCTTGGATCAAACTTGACAAGCATTAGTTTACTTTCAAGTATTGCATTTCACCTCATATCATATGCATGCTTGTTAGTTGACCATTTCTTTTTGGTTATGTTTTGAGCATCCGCTGTGTTCGTCCATAGATAGGGGGAGAATTCAAAGCTCATTATGTTTTAAACCCCTAGCTTTATGGCCATACGATGCTCCTCGGCGATTTCACTTGACTATTTTCATAAAAACTACTAAGCCTAAGGCTAAATATTTGTGAAAATTTGAGGGTTTGAGAGAGGTCACTCATACCAGTTCCACTTGGTGTTTATTTGTGTGTCTTTGAAGTTGGAACTTGGTTGGGTCAAAGTCGAACGTGGTGCTAAGTTGAAAAAGGACCTAGAGGGGCACCGGACGATGCACCGGACGCGGTCTCGTTGCGTTCGATGCGGTGAGTGTGCTGGATTGCACTCACCGGACGCAGGAACAGTGTCCCTGCAGCGTCCGGTGCTCAACCCGGTATGCCCTAGGGCACCGAACGCTAAAGCCAGCGTCCGGTGGCCATCGTCCGGTGATTACGCGATTTGAAAACCTCTCTGTGTTTTAGTCCGGTGGTCACCGGACGCGTCCGGTGCCACATTAAGAGTGTCCGGTGACCCCGCGGCGGGCGCATATAACTCGCGCCCGGGGGTATGGCCCGGCAGTTTTTTCTTTCGTCTCCGCGATTCACCCAGGCCGCAGCCAAGCCCTCGGTCGTCGAACAGCCGCCGCCCGTGTTTTTCTTCGAATCTTCGACGACGCCAAGCTTTCCCCGTGGCCAGATCTCCTCCAAGGAACTTCTCCTCTTCCTCCCCACACGCAGAAGTCTCCTTCTCGCGTGGATTCAAGGTCTTGGGTGAGTTCTTGCCTTCTTGCCCTCAAGGTGCTCGAGTTTATGTGTCGATGGATTAGGATGACGATTTGATCTCAATCTCATACGTCTCATCTGTGCAGCACCTTGAGGAGTCATTGTGCATTCTCCGGTGGTTCCTGATTGCGATATTTCATCCGGAACGCGTCTCGTCATCGGATCGTAAGCCGTTCGTGCCCGTTCTATATCTAATCTTGTGATCTATAGGGTTCTCTCACCTCTAGCTATTACGTTTGCTTATATATATCTTATCTATCCATCTCTTGCAGCGTGTTGATCTCTCGTGTCAGCTTGTCAGTTGTCGGTAGTTGTTTCAGGCAGTTGTTCTTGCGATGGCTCGTTGCAAGAACGTCAGTAGTCCGGCAGCCAGCTCAGGAGGTTCTCCAGGAGGTGATGGTGGAGGTGATCCTCCCCGTCATCTGTCAGCAGCAGAGAAGGGCAAGGGAAAGAAGCTGGCCACCAAGAAGAGGAAGGCCAGCGACAGAGAGACAGAGATAGCAGAGGCAGTTGCAGCAGCAGCTGAGGCGGCAGAGAGAGGTGGACGTTCAGGTGCCCTGAGGATTGGGGCCGATCTCACGCCACGTTAGAGGCGTGCAGTTCTTGAGGCAGAGGCTATGCATGGATCACCTCCTGGCACCATCATGCTAGGAGGTCAGCGTGTTAGGATTACAGTTAGAGATCCAGCTCAGGAGGACCCTGACATAGAGACAGAGGCAGAGGCCCAGGCAGAGGGTCCGACAGAGACTCAGTAGCAGGAGCAGCCCCTCAGGAGGTCGACTCGTGCTCGTAATCAGGCCATCTCTAGGACTGGTATGCAGGGTTAGTCTACCTCTGCTACTTGCTCTACACCAGCTCGAGGCACTCCAGCTCCACGACAGGCACCAGTGAGGATTCATAAGGACTACACTCAGGTTTCTGCTCGTGAGATCCAGCAGTTGCGGTTCGTTCCTTTCCCACTTGGTTTCCAGCTGCCAGGGATCCGAGAGCTAGTGCCCGGTTCTATACAGTTGTTCAGGAGGATATGTATGAGGCACTAGTTCGCTCATAAGCTCAGTTCAGGGAGCACAGGGTGCAAGATCTTGAGATTCTAGAGAACGTGGTCGGTGTAGATATCACGTAGTACTTCACTTACCTCCACGGTCTCCCAGAGTTGCTTGCACTACCTGGTACTTACTGTGAGGAGTGGGTCAGAGAGTTCTATGCTTCAGTGTGGGTTTCTCCGGATTACAGCTGTATCCACTACGCACTGGCAGGGACAGACTACAGGGTCACAACACAGAGTGCCAGAGAGGTCCTTGGTTTGAGAGCCTACCCCACTAGGATTCACCAGCTGTGCTACGGGAACTTCGAGCCCCCTCGACGTCCTCACGGTGGTGAGATACCACCGGTTGACTTTGTGGCTCCCTGTTTCCGTCAGCCTTTTGGAGAGGGCTCTAGCAGGACAGTGGGAGATTTGACACGCCCAACCAGGATCCTCGACTTTGTGTTGAGGAAGACGCTCTTTCGCAGGACAGGATACAGAGACGGTTTCACCAGGATCCAGCAGTGGTTGGTGGCCCACCTCATCTCGAAGACTCCCTTTGACTTGTGGGATCTGATAGTCTCAAAGATCGAGGATACTATCTCAAAGAGCTTCTGGGGCCGGTGTCAGTTGCCATATGCACACTAGATCACCATGATCATTCTTCGTGCTAGGCCCGTACCCCTTCCAGCTCACCTGCAGAGAGAGTTGTTAGACTCAGACACAGTGTTCCCCCAATACGACCCCAGGCAGATGCTGAGAGCACACCATGACCTCAGAGCTCCACCACCTCCTAGTGCACCACGTGGTCAGGTGCCACCACCTTCTCCTAGGGGCACTCGCAGTCCAGGAGTAGTCCTAGAGATTGAGGATGAGCAGGATATCGCCATTGGGGCGTTTGTAGATGCGGAGGCCGAGGAGGAGTTTGACTTTGCTTCGGACAGCTCAGATGATGATTATCGTATTCCAGTGCCAGACCTTCCTCTGAGGCCGCACGACCATGAGGCTGGAGATTCCTCGAGTGCTTCAGACCCCGCTCTGCTTGCGATTCTAGAGGGGATGAGAGCCGATCAGCGGCGGGCAGCTGAGGAGCAGGCGAGGAGAGACAGGGACCAGGTTGCCATCAATGCAGCCATGCAGGCTAGGCAGGACGAGCTCCAGCGACAGCTTCTGACCTTCCAGGAGCAGCAGCTTGCATTCTAGGCTCAGCAGACAACGATGATGGCCGCTCTTATGGCCGCCTCAGGGATTCAGCTTCCACAGATCTAGCTCCCAGGCACTTTGTCTGTCAGGCCTCCTACCCTAGCACCTCAGAGTCAGTCCCAGTAGCCACTTCAGCTCTCTGCTCAGAGTCAGCCGTTCTTGACACCGTAGCACTAGGTTCCCCAGGGTGCTATCTCGTCTGGCTTTGAGCAGGTACCGCAGTTTACACCTCTCCGCTCTGGTTTCACTCCACAGTCAGCGACAGCGTCACAGCTAGTGTTGGACTCGTCAGCAGGCCAGCACATCAGTTTCTCGTACAGTGCTCTGACTGGTGACCCCACGTCTCCACCCCTATAGGCTCCAGCAGCTTTTACGGTCCCAGTCACCACTACTGAGCGCCTGTCGTCGTCAGTAGCCTCGTCTGAGTAGCTTGCACTGTCTTCTACCGTGCCAGAGACGTCCGCTACAGCGACCGAGTCCGTGCCAGCCTCGTCAGCAGGACTTGAGCAGCCACCTCAGCCCGTGACAGCTTCAGCGCCCCCAGAGCAGACCCAGACGGCTTCGCCAGCACCTGCAGCTTCAGAGGGTCACTCCACCTTCTCCGCCTCGACGGCCGATGGATCAGACGATGCAGCTCGTTTTGAGGCTATGCCGAGGGACTCCACTGCTCCGCCTCCACCTTCGTCTTCTTAGGTTTTTGGCGCTTGATGCCAAAGGGGGAGAGGGTTGAGCATGAGAGTTAGGGGGAGCTAGAGATCTAGTGCTAGAGAGGGCTTTATTCTTTTGATATACTTTTGTGTGCTACTCCATCATGCATCATGTTTACGTTTATGCATTGCACTTGTGTGAGATACTTTTGTGAGATACACTTTGGCTATGAGACATGACCTTATGCTTATTTGTGATATCCTTATGTCATGTGTTTGGCTCATATTACCTTTGCTTCCGCGTTTTACTCCGGTGTACTATGAGCCATTTGTGACTATATCCTGTTGTATACATCTCACATATTTGGATGCAGGATGGTAGACTTGGTTGACATAAGCATGTCTAACCCCTTTGCTCTTATTGTATCATGCTTATAGAAACCAAGTCATTTGTAAACCTCATTTCTTTTCATACTCGAGGTTATTGTCATCAATCACCAAAAAGGGGGAGATTGAAAGAGCATCTAGGCCCCTAGTGATTTCGGTGATTAATGACAATGTTGATTACTATGACTAACGTGTATTTTGTAGAGGCAAAGTCATTGGTAAGGTCATGGTAATAGGTACTCGATGAACAGGGACGTACATGCCTACTTAATAGTGGAAATCGTTTTGGTTTTCAAAGGATGGATGGACATCGTCAAGACTAGACTAGGTCTAAGTGCCATATGGTGAAGAAGGGCACTTAGAGTAGTTTAGGACTTTGTTTTCCTTTGACCGTACTATTAAGAGGGGCTTTGATCTAGTAGCTTGACTTAGGCAAGGCTTTAGGTTTAGGTGTGGTGCACACTTGGTAAACCTAGCACTAGGCAGCTCAGAGATAGTCCTTAGATCGAGAGGAACCAACTTTGTTTTGGAGCGATCGCGTTTCGACAAAGTTAGGGTGCCTAAGTAGGCACCGGATGCTCTATGAGTGCGTCCGGTGAGGTCCTTAGCCATTGGAGGGTTTCGGTGCTTAGGGTTAGGCACCGGACGCTGGCACCGGACTCACCGGGCAGCGTCCGGTCCCACACCCAGGGAGGTTGCAAACTTCGCTTAAGCATCGGACGCTAGCACCAGACGCACCGGGAAGCGTCCGGTCCTAAACTCAGGGAGTTTGTAAAACTCCCCGGAGCACCGGACGGTGCCACCGGACGCTGGGAAGTAGCGTCCGGTGACCTGTCAGACGCAGGTACAGTTAGCCGTTGTGTGTCACCGGACGCTCGGTGCAGAGCGTCCGGTGCAACATTAACAGCGTCCGGTGACCCCGTTTTCAGTGGAAAACGGTTGACTGACCTTTGGACTTCGTGTGGTGTATTTATACTCCTCAACCTCGTCCATGAGAGGTCTCTTGCCCATTTGAACATTAGAGAAACTTGTTGTGGAGCAAGAGACTAGCAAGAGCCTAGAGAGGATTGAGATTTGAGTGATTTCTTGAGAGAATCCTTCTCTAGTGAATTCCAAGAGTCAAGTGTGCATCCACCACTCTCTAGAGCCTTGTTTTGGGTCAAGTGAGAGTTCCTTGCTTGTTACTCTTGGTGATCGCCATCACCTAAACGGTTCGGTGGTGATTGGAAGCACGAAGACCGCCCGGAGTTCTTGTGGGTGGCTCGTGTCAAGCTTGTGAGCGGTTTTGGGCGATTCACCGCGATGCAGTGTCGAAGAATCAGCCCGTAGAGAGCACTTGGTCCTTGCACGGACCAAGGAGGAGCAAGACCCTTGCGCGGGTGCTCCAACGAGGACTAGTGGAGAGTGGCGACTCTCCGATACCTCAGCAAAACATCGCCGAGCACTTTCTTCCACTACTCATTTACATTCTAGCATTTACCTTGTGTTTTTACATTCTTAGAATTGCCATGCTAGAATAGGATTGGAACTAGGTTGCAAAACTTTTATCCGGTAGCTCTCTAGTCACACTAGGCACAAGGGGTTGAATTGGAGCTTATAGGTTGCTTAAATTTTTAGAGAGGCCCAATTCACCCCCCCCTCTTGGGCATCTTGATCCTTTCACTCTTGACTCTTGAGATGTCAAATTGTCAAAATATGTAAGCAACTTTAACTTTCTGTCTAATGAGCCATAATTTCTCTCCTGAGGGCCAGTTTCTCTCTTGACTCTTGAGATGTCAAAATTTGTAAATCATTCAAAATCTCATAGCTGCAGCATCAGTTAGCCAAATTCACCTTTCAGTAAGCCTACTTTGCTTCTCTAACGGTGAATTCGCACTTTGCAGTCCAAATAGAAGGTCCTTTGCAAACAGTCCATGAACGTCTCAAATTTTCATGCACATTTAGGAGCCAAAGAAACAATGATTGAAATAGGTTTACTGGTAACTCTGGTTGCAAAACAATTCAAGTGAACAAAATTTCTATGCCATATTTCAAACAAGACTGATAGCAGAGGCTGAACATGATTGATCTGAGTTTGTTCTCATGCCATGTTTGTAGGCAGATATCAGACAGGTTGCTTCTATTTATACTCAAAAATAGTTGCTACTGATTACTTATATGTAATTAGACAGTGAGGACTGAAGTGACAGATGATAGATTGTTCGATCTTCATCTTTTATTGTTTGTTCAACACTCCATATTATATAGATTGGTCAAGTGCCATCCAAGTTTAAGTAAAAATTCACAAGAGACATGAATTAAAGTTATTCGGGACTGCATGCTTGGTTCAATGATTTACAAATTCTTGATGTAGAGCTAACAACTAAAGCAACAAATTCTTGTGCGGAGCTAAACAAAAAAGCAAAGAGCAAGTAGAGATAAGGGTTAAAGCAAGGAATTCCTATGCTGAGCAAACCATTAAATTAAGCAGTCTGTGTTTTAAAAAGTTCATATGCAGAGCTAACCGAGTTCTCTAGTGCTGAATCAGTGTTTTCTAAACCTAAATCACTGTTTTCTAATCCTTTGTATACCGATAAGTAGTTTGTGTTATCCCTTGGTTCAGTAATAAATTGCAACAAGTTATCAAGATATTTTTTGGTTTAGTTGAACTTGTAATGATGATCCATTTTGCAAGTATTATCGAGATAAATATATCTATGTTTATTCAGAACGAGCTTTGTTTACTTGTAGAATTAAGTCCATTGTACAAATACAGATACTAAATAATTTTTGCCACCTCAGCTGATACAAGTATGCCATCGACTCCATCTCTGCCATAGCAAAGGTTTTTCATCTCTTCTCATGCGCTTTGTTTATTTGTAGAATTAAGTCCATTATACAAGAATTTTGATCCAGCTGCAGAGTCTGGACCTGATACAAGTACGCTAATGACTCCATCTCCGCACTAGCAAAAGCGATTCATCTATTCTCTCATGTCTTGTGGTTACTAGCTCGCTACCTGATAATGAACCTAACACTATTCTTGCAATTGTTAAATAAAGAATGATTTGGTTGCAATAATGAGAATGCACTGATACTTTGATTAATATATGATATGTATATGATTAGCTTACTGGTCATAAGTGGTTGCGGTTTAGCTCTTTACAAATCTCTGATTTGCATGGCAGCACCTAAGAGCAATTTAGAGCTAAGGTATTTCTTCCCCTTTACTAAGGTATAATCCGGTAACATTTGTGTGCACTTTTCGTGTTTTGGATCCTCTGATATTTGATATTGGATCTCTTTAAGAGTAAAGGATTGAATTAGCAACTAAAAATAAGTCTAGTTGCATTTAATGTCAGGTACTATGGCAGAGCTAGAATGGCCAATATTAATTGAACACTCAGTGCATCTAGAGCACTACTACAGAATGAGGCATTGGTCGATGCCCAAAATGGCCAAAAACCTCGGTCTTTTTGCGGCCCGGGGTTAAAGACCCCTTTAGCACCGGTTCGTGTTACAAACCGGTGCTAAAGGGTCCTGCCCAACGGCTACTGACATGTGCTGTCGGGGCAGGGACCCTTTAGCACCGGTTTTTAACAAGAACCGGTGCTAAAGGGGTCCCTTTAGCACCGGCCAGAGCCACAGGCCGAGGCAAACCCTTTAGCACCGGTTTGTGTTACAAACCGGTGCTAAAAGGTAACCCTTTAGCACCGGTTTTTCTCTGAACCGGTGCTAAAGGTCCGGTTTATAGGCCGGCTCCCTCCTCCCCTCTGCCCATTTGAAACCGAGAGCACCATTGTTGTTCTTAGAGCTTCTTCTTGCTTGTTCTTCATTTGTTCTTCATCTCCAACGCCACATATCATATATTAATTGGGTGAGGTAAACTCGAGTTTACCTCACCCAATTATGCTTATATGTCTAAGAAAAGGAATTGCAGTACAGATAAAGTAGAAAGAAAAATACATTACCCGAGCTCTAGTGATGTGTTTGTGAATTTATGGTTACTGATCTCCTTCCTATAATTTTGCATTTGTAATCACTTTAACTCAACGGTCTTGCTGATTGAAACATAGAGGTGGGACTACTTGGAGTACCTCTCATATCTAGATAGCGTCATCAAATTTCTGGTCTTCACACTCTCTAAAGGCTTATCAATGTGTATGTGACATACATTACAATATTGCTTTGTGCAGACCCCTCTTAGTCTTCTTTTCGATTGACCAATTTTTTTAAAATCTTCCTTCAAATAATAGGGTCAACCAAAGAAAGTGATTGGTTGAATACATGATTTTATTGTACATATATAAAGACTTTAAAAACATATATAAAGACTTTAGGTTAACTACCTTTTATACCTTTTATAAGTACATAACGAAGAAATGCTACCACAACCAATCACTTCCTTTAGTTGACCCATGGGAATGTGTGGGGTATTGTCCAACTTTGATTTTGGATTAAATGTTACTCAGAGTCATGTGGCCTCATCCACTCACACCCTCGACGCCTCCAAATTTGTTAGCCTGAAACCTTGCCAAGATGACTCTGGAGTCCTAATGGGTTGACGGTCACAACACCCTGTGCCCCGCATAGCCTTGATATAAGCATGCCCCTGTATCTCCACGTGATGGCGTCTCGTTAGCCTAGCAAGTCCATGAGATGAAGCCTTGACAGTCACATGCACCAATGACTTGACACCTTCACTCGTGTCACCATCTCCTCTCTCCTCGACCTCACCCCACATCGTTGTTGTCGCACCCGCCTTGGTCTCACTCACATCTCCGTTTCGTCACTCTGTTGCCTGACCTCATCATGGTCTCCGCACCTCATACCATCGTTGTTCTGGCTGTATCATCTTTTCGCGCTGTCTCGTGATATGGTGTTGTGCTTTTTAACCGGTGTTCAAATTTAACCTAATTTATATTTAATTTATTTATTAAGTTATAGATTAGATGGTTGATAAACATTTTTCTGTTTATGAGAGAAAAAATATAAAATAAGTCACGGAACTATAGGTATAGATCAGATTAGATTAAATGTAAATTATGAAAGATTTTACTCATAAATTATTTATATTAGATCAGAAAAGGATAAAGAGTTTAAATATCCATATAGTATTCTATCTCTTATTTATTATCTTGTTTGTTATATACAAATGGAAAAAAAGAGAAAAAGCAAAAGTCACATACGGGACCGGGAAAGGCCACGTGAGCGGAAACGTCTTTCATGGGAATTCCATCTCATGGACGGGAATTTTTTTTATTTTGAAAATGTTTTCATCTCACGGAGAAACACGGACGCTGGATATTCTTTTTTCCTGGAGTTGTGTCGAAATTGAGCCACTTTAGGTTAAGCATGACAAAAAATTATCAGTGGCTAGAAATTCTGCCTCTTTATGACTGGAATAGAAAAAAGTATATCCTCCATCCATAAAAGAATAAATTCTTAGAATCCGTGTCAGTCAAACTTTTTAAAGTTTGACTAACTTTATAGAAAAAAGTAACATCATCTATGACATAAAATATGCATCATATGAAAATATATTCTATGATGAATCTAATGATACTAATTTGATACCATAAACCTTAACATTTTTTTCTAGAAATTTGGTCAAAATTTAAAAAATTTGACTTAGGAAAACTCTAAAAATTGACTATTTCGTGGACGGAGGGAGTATATGTAAGCATACTGGAGTTGATGCCGAAACTGAGCCACTTTAGGTTAAGCTAGACAAAAAAGTATTAGTGGCCAGAAATTCTGTCTCTTTATGTCTAGGTAGAATAGGGAAAAATATATACAAGATACCAGAGTAGAAAAAAAGACAGAACAAAAGTTATGGTGAAATTTTTTGACTTTTTATTACTAGGTATAAACTCATGCGTTGCAGCAGAAAAACATAATATCATGAAAACATATGTGTGAGTGTGTATTTTAATATCACCAACACATATATATGAGTGTGTATTATACTATTACCAAAAAAGATATCGTTTCACATTGTTCTTGAATCGTGTTTTCAATATTAAACAGTCAAATCTGTAATTTCAATTGGTAATCTGGAGACGGCATGAACAGTTGCTTCTCGTCAATGAGGTGTTCAACACATGCGGTCTTCACGATCTCTACTATAATGGATCAATTGAAATTATACTTAGTTCACCCAAAGAATTGTCCCCACGGAGATGATCTTTCCGACATTCACATATAATTGTGCACCCAGGAAAACTCCTACGTAATAAACTAATGATCCAGATCTAACCTTAGAAGGCTTCAACGCGATCCTACGGGCACCAACGATTTGAGGCTTCAACGCACCCTTCCCCCGCACCATGTCGCGCAAGCGCAACGGCTTTTCCGCCTCTACATCGCAATTTTTGGGGAGGGAGCAGCGGAGTCCTAGCGGCGGTTCTCGCCGACGTCGAGGAAGCCCTAGCCGCCGGCGACGCTCCTACCTCCGTCACCCATGCTGTTGGAGACGCTGGAGACGCAGAAGTGGAGGCATCAGGGGCTCGTGTCGCGGGTGTGGGAGAGCATCTTCGGCAGCCGTGAGGACGTCAAGAAGCTGCTGCAGGCGCTGTCCAAGGAGGAGGAGGAGGACGTGCGCCCACACCTCCTGCCAGTCCGTGCACAACGTCCTTAACCTCACCACCGCACTTGAGGTGATTCCATTCGTGCCGGCCGGATTAATTATCTATTCGATTATACATAGATGAGTGGCCTGCCGGGCCATCGTTGCTGTAGTCTGCAATATTTCGTCATCTTGCATCAGACATGATGCATTACGTCAGTTCAGAAAGTAGAATTAGTACTGATACTAAATGGAATCATGTTGGGGATCACCTCATGAGTGCTGCTTCGGATTTAGGGCCTTAAATCAGGACAGAATCGTGTTTTGAGATGGTCTCGTGTTATTTCCTTTACGCGGCAGATCATGACTACCAGATCGCCGGACATTAGCTAGCAGATGAGGGTATTCAGGGTGCTGCCGATGTTCATGGTTCCTGCTCGAGCTGCTCTCATCTGCTCGACCATTACAAGCCTCACCAAAATTCGTAAGTCACTGACACCTTCGGATGCACATTCTAATATTGCACACGCAAGTCATCATTAGGCTCTAGCTACACATTCTGTTGACTGAAGGTGGACAAAAGCAAGGCTGTAGATATGTGCCGTATGTTTTCCCATTGGTTTTTCAATGCATTTTATTTGATCAGTTAACATAGAACAAATTTGTTTGAAATTTGTGAGATAAAAGCATTTGGAACTATTTTTACACAGCATGCATGCAAAGATTTTGAGAGTGATTCTTTATAAAAAAGCTTTTGAGAGTATTTTTTCTAACAGTGATATTGATCAAAACACATGACATTAATTTGCAAGGTTATTTTCGCTGCTGGCTAGACAGCTTAAGCCAATTTAGAACATGGTCGTAACCAAAGGCAACTGATCATTTTGAGTTTTACCTAAGGTGGAATCACCTTTCATCTAACACATCTGATTAGGTGGTTAACTGTGGGCCCAAAGCATTTTCTAACATCCTGACATATGAGCCCAAGATTTTTGACGTGATGATTTTCTTACCTGCCCACGTAGTGTTCGATCTTTTTCATTGCATCTTAGCTTAGACTAAAGTAACCATGTGAAGGTATTTGAAAGTTGCAGGGAACTGGGAACTCCAGACCTTATGAATGACATTCTTATTTTATCTACATATATTTAATTTCCGAATGTTCCTTTGACTTCAGCTTCACTGATCTTTCAGTTGTTGCTCATAGCTCTATAACTTAAGTCCTAAATGCCCATATCCTTTTGTTGAAATTCAGTTGAACAAGGAATAAGCTAGCATTTTTTTCTTCTGATGGAAGGAGTCTCTATTCTTTTTTTTTGAAGGTCAGGAGTCTCTATTCTGAACATATGCAGAGGTCTAAACGTAGATTCCTAAAACAATGTAGTAGAGCCTATTTTATTACTTTGTTTCTATGAAATGCTATCAGATTAGATGAGCCCTCAACTAATTTGTGAAACAAGATCACAACTACTTTCTTGGCTTCCCGTGCATGTCCTCCTGATTTGGCGGCATGGCCAAGTAATTATAGATGGGCCGAGGGTAGGAACAAACTAGTGGACATCGAACTCAAGGACGGCGGTGACCTGTAGGATGGAAGGGGTCGGAGTGACGGGTAGCGGAGAAATAGAGAGTGCCAAAAAGATTGCATGCACGCACAATCCACCTCCCAAATATCTTGTGTGTTTATGGTTAATGGCAAGTACATTGATGCTGTCTAATAGGCGATCTCAAAAATTGCCACGTAATCTTGAGACGACCTAACAGACAATCTCTACAATGAGTCGTCTTTTAAGTTGTCTAGTAGTAACACATAATTCCTAAAATTATGCATGGACCTGTATGATATGATCATATACAATCATGACTGTGTAGCTTATTTATGTCATTATTGAGCTATGTAGACATTACCATTGCAATATAAAATAGCTATTCATTACAAATCTGATATAACCGTGCAAATTATGCAAGAGATAATCAAATGGGACGATATTATTTATTGCAAAGAACTTGGTACAAATTTAAAAAATATCACATAAATTAAAATTAGCTACTATGCCTATTCTGAAGGCGATGATGCCATATATGTTCAACTAAATCATTTCTAAGATGGGTACGTGTCTCTCGATCACCGATTGCAGCATTTCTTTGTAGTACTCTAGAAAAGCACATGTTGTTCCCTATATGGACTGTTGGTGGCAGAGCATATGACAATCCTGGAGTTGAGTTTAAATCAAAAGATATTGCACCCGGCTGTCTTTGGTCTTCAATAATTATATTGTGAAGAATAATACAAGCTTGCATGATTTGACCAACATCTATCCTTTTTCACTTTCGTGCTAGACAATCAACAATGTTAAATCGAGATTGCAACACCCCAAATACATGCTCGATATCTTTCCTTGCACTTTCTTGCGCTTGTGCATAAACTGTGTCCTTGTCACTTTGCGGACAAGCTTGCATGATTTGACCAACTTCTATCCTTTTTCATTTTCGTGCTAGACAATCAGCAATGTTAAATCGAGATTGCAACACCCCAAATGCATGCTCGATATCTTTCCTTGCACTTTCTTGTGCTTGTGCATAAACTGTGTCCTTGTCACTTTGCGGGGCCGCTATCGACTTCACAAAGACTACCCATTGTGGGTATATTCCGTCAGCACGATAATAACCATTCTTATATTGTTTTCCATTGATAGAAAAATGCACTTGAGGTGCTTAACCTTTCAATGCTTTTATGAATAAAGGCGAGTGGTTCAGTACATTGATGTCATTGTTAGCACCAGCAACACCAAAGTAACTATGTCATATCCAAAGATCATGTGTAGCAACAGCCTCAAGAATCATAGTAGGAGCATGCTTGTGCCCGCTGCCTAGTGTATTGTCCTCTCCATGCAACCGGACAATTTTTCCACTCCCAGTGCATGCTTCCTAGCATACCGAGAAAGCCCTGAGCCTCAATGAATTGTAGTATGCGCTCTGTTTCCTCAACGATAGGCGAGTGACCTCAACGATAGGCGAGTGTAGAAACTCTGGTCCAAATGTTTCAATCACTCCTCGAGCAAACAATCCTAAACTCTCCAGTGTTGTACTTTTGCCAATCTTTAGGTTCTCATCAAGTGAATCTGCAGGGGTGCCGCATGCTAACATACGCATTGCTGCTATACACTTGATCAGTGGCGACAGTCCTTCTCAGTTAGTGGCATCTGACCTTTGTGTGAAATTGGAGACCATGCACCTAGGGCAGTCACGATATGTAGAAAGAGTGACTTTCTCATCCAAAATCTTGTGCGAAACATTAAGTCCGTGTAGATAGGGAACTCTGAGAAGTACTGGGACACAAGCTCCTCATGGGCATGTTCATGATCCCTGAATATGTACAGTTTGGATTTGCTTCGACGGCAAGATGATTCTGCTCCATGATGATCCTTCAGCTTTGTCATGATACTTGCAGCGACAGAATCAAATGCTTCTTGCTCAGCCATAAAATCTTTGTGCTCTTTGTCAAGGTCTGATGATTGCAATGACTCATTTGAATCATCGAATTCATCTGAGGCAGATGAACCTGCTTGATGCAACATATTTTGTTGGCTATATCTTTGGCCTTTTGCTCTTGTTCGTGGCACACGATTATATGTAATTAAGATTTGACACCCGTCATGATTTATAGGGTGTTAGCACAACAGAAAGATATTTAGGCATTAGCACAATATAAATATATTTCTTCAGCACAATAGAAAGATATTTCATCAGCATAACCGAAAGATATTTCAAGTGCTACAGATATACGCCAAAGACCAAATCCAACAACCTACCAAACCGATTTCAACTTGGGAAATAAGAGTTCGACTTTGACTTTGACTTGATTTGTGCTAAACTTGCATTGGACGAAACCAATTGGATTGCTCAACAAACATATATTAAATAAAATATTTATATTTATTGCACTGACACATCACGACTAGATGAGGGTTCATAAATAACTTATACAAAAATGTTCTCAAATATCCTATCAAGCCATTAAAAAACTAAAGTAAACAAGCCTCCAAGGTACTAGCAATGTTGGACCAATGATCTCAAATAACCTGAAAATAGTGACACTTTTGTACGTTATTAATAATCTGAAAAACCTGAAAATTGGTAAGTATATCTAACAATAAAAATCTGGAACACATACCTCCTATAGTCCAGAAGCACATTGGGGAAAAATCATCTCCCTCATACCCTTAAGAGCTAACATATGCTCTATTCTCATGTCCTCATGCATCTGACTTGTGTCAGTCATCAAAAGGGCTTTATATGTCTCTAGCATTCTGAATTCCTTATCATGCTTTTTTCCTTCTTTCTCAAGTAATTTTGCCTCCTTATTCTCTTGGGCTGCAAGGTGGGTGAGCCTTGCAGATTCCTTCTTGTCAGCGGCAATTTATTGGTGTCTGTCTAGTATCTCCATGCGATCTTCCTTAGATTTCTGTTGACCCTCTATTAGTTTGTCAATCTCATCCATAATTGATGAAGAAACCTTCCCCTTTCCCTTCTTGTTGAGTTTCTCCTTAGCTTTCTTACACCCAATTGGACATTGCAGATAACTGACTGCATCAGAAGAGGCTGTCAGGTCAACAGCTTCTGCCTCAGAATACTTTCTTTTTTTAGATCCATTAAGGTCCTCATTATATGCATGCCACTTTGGTTGATTTCGAAGAACCTTCCAACAAGCTTCGAGTTTAAACTCACCATCATCAGACTCAACCTCATAGAAAGCCTTGCCATTGTCCATTACCTGCTCATCAGACTCCCTACTGCCACGAAGTTGCTCTGCTTTTATCCAACAACCTTGAAATCAATTCACACTTTTGTTTACACGATGCCATTGTTCCTTCAGTTGCTTAATTTCTCTGGTTCTATCGCTTGGAGTTGTGTTGTTGAACATGGCAGTTACTGATCAGTTGTGTTGTTGAACATGGCAGTTACTAATCCCCCGTATTGATCATTTCTCTTCCAGTTTCCTTTA
Organism: Sorghum bicolor; assembly: GCF_000003195.3. Lineage (NCBI taxonomy): Eukaryota > Viridiplantae > Streptophyta > Magnoliopsida > Poales > Poaceae > Sorghum > Sorghum bicolor. Next base: position 17,682,943 of record NC_012876.2, on the reverse strand, counting down.
ACCGTATCGTTTGAGTTTTTCAACCAAGCACTCACCTACATACAACATAGATGGTTATAAGATGCACAAACATTATATAAATATGGGTACGTATGTAGAGAGTATACAAGGATTTTACCAGTCTCATGGTTTCATTAGGTGTCCATATCATCCTCTTTGCAGGCCTACTTCCTCTAGTGTCTTTTTTGTGATTGTGCTTGGACTGCCTCTATTACCATCAAATTTATCAATGTCCACTATATGAGCAGCGGCAACCTAGGAACCAAGTGCTGCATGTGGTGTGTTCTTGTGCCTCAAAATGGAGCATATTGAGCACAACTACTTGTGTTAACAAAATTACCCGGCATGGGTGGCCGGTGATGATCTGTTGAAGTCAGTAGTTTGAAGAACCTTGCATGAAATTTAGAAAACCACTAGGTGGGTATGAACCCATATCACTGGAGAAAAAATAATGAATATGTTATGCATTTATGGTAAAAACTTAAATTGCAAGTAGTCATAGCATAACAAATACCTAGAAATTGTTTTTCAGTTTCCTGTAGCAAGGAAAGACAAAGGACTACCATGTATTAGATGTTAGTATCAGTTGACACTGAAATCTTGCAATATGATATCTATATAAATTAGTAAGCAAACTGGAAAACAAACAACTATAATAATGACCCTAAATAAGCCGTTTGAACCCTCACTAAAAATCCTGTTCATTCTTTCTCTCAAAATGCATCCAAATTACTCCCTTCGATCCCAATTAGTACAGATGTCAAAGGCTAATTGCTCAAAATGCATTCAAATTACTCCCTCAGATGCCAATCAGTACAAATTCTAATGAGTATAGATGCCATACGCACCTTTCCTCTTGCATCGGGGCACTCAGATCTGAATTTTGGACCATGGGAGTAGAATAGTTGGACACAAAAGCAGGAGGTAACCATGTCGAGTATGTTTCGAATGAACTAGGACTGGCTTGCGCTGCTGGGGTTGTGGCTGTCACCGGTGCCAGTGCCAGTGCCAGTGCTGTTGCTGGTGACAGTGACGAAAGTTCGAGGGGCATGCTCGTAGCCTGGGCCATCGGGGCAAAGCGCAGCAGGTTTGGTAGCGCGCAGGGGCACCATATGCTCTACTGTTGCGTGCGGTCGCCGTGGGCAGCGCCGTCGGAGAGGGATGGTTGAGTTTTGGGAGCAGAGAAATTAGGAAGAGGAAGTTGCACGCTGCAGATGAATTAGATACGAAGAAAAGGAAGTGCGCATTGGCGCCATGGACAAAGAATTTGGCGCCAAAAATAGGAGCGAGCAAAGGGATTTGGCGTGGCGCCGCGGCGGATCCAGCGAAACAACGACTTTGGTGTACAATAAATAGTTCGGATGTCGTCTCATCTAGCGAAGATGACAGACATGAGCTTGTTGTTTCATGAGACAACGGCTTGACTTTCTCTCTCCTTTCTCTTTATTCCGTGTCATCTGAAATCCTACGTGGCGCTGCATGAGACAGTCTATGAGACTGCTGACATGTACCAATGTACCTGCCCTAACGTGCATCTCTGCAAGGCCCTTCCCATAATCTGCTCATCGTTCCTTTCCTTTCTTCCACAGCCGGGCATGAGGAGCTGAACTGCGGCTTGCATGATGGTCCACTATGATGATCGATGTAGATGTTGGCCTGGGCGATCGATGATGGATGGTGTCTGAGGATGATTGCGGTGATTCTAGACACATTGCCACAACGTCTGTGGTGGTGGTGGTGGTGGTGTGGGGGGGGTTTGACAATCCATATGTTTAGGTTGATAAAGAAAAGAGAGAAATAGAGATTATTAGAGCAACGCCAATCCACCTCCTAAACAAGTCCATATTCTAAATCTAGGGACTTGATCCAAAAAAATCAACTCCAACCCACCTCCTACTTGGACTCCCATTTTCCATGCCCTCCTAAATTATAGTTTCAGCCCCTCACATCTAGAACCCCCTATCCTACTTGTTTAGGAGGTGGGTTGGAGTTGGGTCTTAATTTGAGCCCCTACTCTTTTTATCATAGCATGTAAATAAAAATTTAAGAACTTAATTTAGGGACTTGGGCTGGAGTTGCTCTTAAGTTTTTAAGAGAGCTTGTATTTAAGTACTCCCTCTACATAAGATTTAGAAATCATTTTGAACAAGGATTGAGTCAAACATTGAAAATATAAATCATCAATAACTTTCAAATTGTTGAGTTTGCAAATGTAAAAGTTATATGAATAAATCTGTTTTGAAAAATACTTTCATAAAAGTATACATATATCCTTTTTTTCTAAATATTTTTTTTATAAAACAAGAAGTTAAAGGACTATATCGCTGTTATAAACAATTTCTAAATTTTATAAGGCCAGTTTCAATAGAACTTCAATAGAGTTTTATGGATATTAAATATGTTGTTGTGGCACTGTATTAATAAAAAGAGATAATGCAAGTTTCATATGAGTATAGAGTTTCATGGGGATAAACTCTTCTATATAATTTTTAAAATATGGATGTATTGAAAATGGTCCTGACACTTTCATTGAGTATGACCTAAGCAGGAGTACTCTTAAAATAGGACCCACGCCAATACTAGTGACACTACTATACTTTAGTGATGTCCCTAAGTAAAATCGACACTCGACATTTCTGGCGCAGTGGCTAGGGATAGGCTCTCTGCCTACTCCTAATGACTACGTTAAAAAATGCCAACAAGTAGTCATTTTTGAAAATTAATTGCATGAGCTACACAATTTAAGTGTGGAAGAGAACTAACGATCTAGCCATGACTACACCCCCTCTGTCTAAATTTGCTAGCACCCTTACAAAGGATTGAGCTACAGAGCAACTAAGGTACGGAGCTTGTGGGAGCAGGCAGTTTTTTAATACTTTAAAAACAGAAAAATCACATTTTCTATACTAGGGGCTTTAGTGGAACGAAAGTATAAATTTGGTCCTCTAGCTAGTTTTAAAGGTGAGTTTCTACTTTCTAAAATAATAGAAATCATATTTAATATATGGAAACGGCTAACGCACGGCCGGCCGTGCTATAAGCATGCGGAACGCACATTCCATTTACGGAAAGCATATATTACAAGTTAATAACCATTTCTATTTTTGGTAAATTTTCTTTTTCACTCGTTTTTTCTCTCTACTTCTCCAACAGTCTCGCTGCTCTCCTAGATTTACGAGGCATCTTTTCAGTCAACATATCCCACATATTAAAAATGGATTCACTTAAGCAAACGAAATCAAGTACAAGTTATTCATCACATGTCATTCTGGACATCTTGAGATGTTTTGTATAGCATCTCAGGCATCTTAGAATATGTAGGCAAAAAATATAAAGCATTTTAGAACATAATGACAGGCAAAAATAACACAGAAAATCATGCATAGGCAACTTATATAACACGAATTGACAAGCAGGAAAACAAAATATCATCAGCCTTTGAGCAAAACACACAAATATAGAAGCTAATTACACAGAATTTCATGTTGCCAAAAATTACACAATGATTAGAAATAGAACCAAGCAGATTTGTTCTTAGTAGTAATATATTATTTTCTGTTACCTGATAAGCAATTCAGATTATGCTCTTACTAAAGATCTATTGTTATTACTATCATATGTTGTTCTTACTAGTTAATATGCATATGTGAGGTACTACTACTCCTGTAGATATACAACTTGCTTTAGTAAACCTCCTTGTTTTGTTAACATATCTACATCCTGTTGCACCATGCATCCCATGATGCTACACATGGTTCTCTTTGTTCATTTGATCCCATGTTGATGCTTGAGACCATCACACCTGCAATTAAAATTGTTGACAGATTTAGGGTTGCAGCAGTCAGATGTCATACAACATATATAAGTACTGAAACTTGGTGTATATAAATGCATTGAAACATGAGGCACATAATAGCATGTTACTGAACAAAAAATTGCATAACCTTGTACTTTTTTTTGCCTAATTCAGTACAATATTATTGCCTAACGGGTTTAACTAAGTTGCCTACATGTCATGATATAGCAGCACACATTTGTACTTATTGTTTTGCATGCAAGGAATAATCATATAGGTGTCAAAGATAGATCTTAATGAGCTACCTCCATATTTGCAAAAAAGCTAAATTGCCTATTTAGAAGCACATTGTTGCCTAACAAGTGACACTTAAATTGCCTAACAAATGATACTTAAATTGTCTAAGAATATCATATTGTACAGCAAGCTTATAGAGACAACATTGAACCTTAGTGGTTATGATCTTCCCTTTGACAAAGAAATTACATAATTAACTACACAACTATGAGACAGACAACCAATGTACCATAGCCCATATTTTACCTTGCAAAGGCGACAAAACTTCACACCTCGAGACACAAAAATCTGTCAGCATGTGGATGCCTTGCAAATTCATTCATGCAGAGGAAGGCACCATCTCCATGCACCATAAGTAGTGGGGTGTGTTACACATAATGCCACAACAGCCAAATATAGCAAGCAGCTGCAGCCTCTGCTAAGCTATAGCAATATTGATAGAAACATTAAAAAAAACATGCTGACAGTAGTTGTAGCCTCCAAGAGCAACACATGAAAGATAAATAACTTATACTCCACATCAGACACATACACACAGCGACAAGTAATTCTTTTTTGTGTCCAATGCAAACTGAACTTTATATCTAATAAGAAAGCTTTACATGTGGAGAAACTCACCTACGATACCTTGAGTTTAAATACTGCACTAGCTACATATTCAAATCCGTCCAAGTAATAACCAAAGGAGGCTCAGAATCATCCCTTGATTTTGCAACGATTGTTCCATCATCAGCAAACAAGTGAAGCAATGATCCTAGCAGATGTATAAAGTTTGTAAGAACACTATGCATACACATAAATCAGAAACAGTAATAAAAAATACTCTAAGCATATAAATTAAAATAAACTAAAACTTGTAGGAGACAGAAATTCAACATTTTGAATTAAATAATAGCCATATAAAAATTCCTAGCAAGAAGAACATTTTGCATCACTCAACTATTGAAATGGTGAGGAAAAAAGTCCAACAACCATTTTCTTATTGCTGAATCAGTGAACATCAAATCAAAGAAACATATATAAGGTGCAATCTTTCTTACATGTAAAGCAAAGCACCAAAGTAGCCTCAACCGAGATATGCATCCAATCCAAGCATGTCTACCTATTTGACAGAACAGATAAGCATCTGAACAAAAAAGTTTAAGCAAGTCACCTAATATAAATTTGTTGTTCGATCATATATGTGATAAAGGCATCAACCTGTTATCATTTAGGATCCATATATGTACCACTGCTACCCCAAATTACACCAATAGCCCCCAAGTATGAGAGTTGCAAAAATCAAGATGAAACTTGTTGCCCAAAAAAAATACTAAGTTGCGGGGATTCAATCAAATATGAATACACACAGATAGCTAACTACGGCGTAGCTTAAATTAGGTGACTTGCTTAAACTTTCTATTAATGGAAAATTTGCCTAATGATTTGAATTATGTTGCCTTGTTCTTGCCACAATATTGCCTGGTCATAGTACATTTAGTTGCTTATTCCTAATGAAGTTTAGTAACTAATCAATACACATGTACATTTTGGTTGCTCTAAATGCTGATTATTGACACTCACACGTACTAGCTTTCAGTTCATGGAAAACAACAGTGAAATGATTTAAGGCATTCAGATAACTTTCACATGCTTAACTAAATTTACATGCACATTTTTTGGTGCTACTATCATGTCTGTCTACACTTTCATCTAGCCTGCTGGACACTCCACCTTTGCTGCAGGTCAACTTTGCTGTCTTCTCTATCTACAGTAACAGCATGGCAGCAGTATGGCAAATAAGTAGTGGCCGATTTCAGCCCGATATTACCCAGCTGTAGCTAGTAGTGGCTACAATAGTAGCAGGTTCACTAAAAAACACTTTCATCTAGCCTGGATCAGGCTGTGCATCAGCTACTCGTCCACCTCGTGAAAGTAGCGTCTGTAGGGGTAGGACAGCCAGACGTTGTTGACGAGTGTGCCCACGTCGAGGCCTCGGATGGAGTCCTTGAGCGCCTCGCTGGAAAAGGGAAGACGCAGCACGGTCCGGCAGGAGTACGGGTATGTGAAATTTCAGTACACTGCAAGGTGTGGTCCATGGGCTACCTTTTCAAGCAACTCAATCATCTATGAAAGCATTGTTTAGCACAATTTGTCCTAGAAAAGAAAGGTGACTGGATATCAGATTGTCAATTGGTTGTATATGTTTCATTCTTTTGTGGACGGAGGGGGAAAGCATAGAACACAGCTATGATTGTCAAATCACATCGATATCTTGAGCTTTCAACTGTGTACATGACTATTTTGCGCCATTGACTTACACGGTGTAAGAAGTGTGAATTTAACACAGCTTGTTCAGGCACCAAGTAAGCAACCATCATCATGTCAACTGTAACAAAAGTTCCACCATGTAGGGTGGAAGCAGAGTAGAAAGAGCTATACCTCAAAAGAAAGACAGCTGGAGCAGCTCGTTCAGAGCGTTCCCCTTGCTCTGCTTTGACTCGACCTTGTTGTCATTCTTCGTGTGCGGGAGCAGCGACAACACGTCCTGCATCAGATGCCGATACCTGTGTCGAGCACGCACGCGTGAATGGAATCACCCACCACAGGAAACGATTCACGACACTGCAAGGGGGCAAACAGGGAACAATCACCTGTATGTGATGCGGTGGGATCCTGTTCTAGAATGGCGCCATGGCAGCATCGTCGCTCATGGAGGCGTGCTCGTCCTCGAGGGCCAGGTCCTTGAAGCCGAAGAGCGTGCGCTCTGGCGCGGAGCCGTCGGGATTCTCTGCACGAGATCTGAGACGTCGGGCGTCAGTAGGTGGTAGGTCATGGGCTCGCAGGGAGACAGATCAAGGAGCGAGGTGCGGCGACGCCGATGTGAAAGCGGCGACCTCTGCCTCGGCGAGCACGATCTGCACGAGCTACACTCCCCTCTGAGTAAAAATCGCTTAGATCGATGGGCGCCTGCACGACAGGAAGTAGGCGTTGTGGCTGCCTCCATCGCACCCCGAGCGGGTCACCTGTGTGAGGACGGGTTGCGGCAGGCCGGAGCTCTTGAAGAAGGCAATGACCTCCTGGTCGCTGATCCGGTCGACGCAGTCCAGATCCGCGCTGCGGAAGTAGGTGTCGATGGCCGGCTCCATCACACCCAGAGCGAAGGCGTGGGGGCAGGCGGCTTGAGAAAGGGAGGGTCGATGAGTGTCGCCGGCGGTGAGGGCCTCCTGTCGGCGAGATCGGCGGGGCACGGGACGATTGTTGTCGGGATGGAGAGAGGGAGAGGGAAGAAATGGATGGGAACGAAAGGAAGAGGAGGGGCACGGCTGCACGAGTCAAATGAGCAGTGCGCTGCGTAGATGGACGCGTGTGCGTGCGGTTCAGTAAATGCACGGCTGGCCTGAAAGAAGTCATTACCATAAAAATTGATAATAAATTGTTTCAAATCAGAAAGATATGAAACTAGTCTTGATTTTTTTTCCAAAAATGTTATCTATCCATTGTGCTCTACTTGAAGTTATTTAGATATAATATAGTCATATTTTCTAGTGTTTCATTGCTTATAGCCATGCCTTATTTATTTAAATTATCTTGATTGTACTATTTGTTGGATGATTACAATGTGAGTTTTGCAACTTGATTATACTATTTTCATTGGATTTTTATAAGTGCACATCCTCACTCCTACACCCTCAAAGCCTCAACGAACACGACCTGGACCGGATGGCGTCAGCCGGCGTGATCACACCGCTTGAAGTTTGTTTGGATATATTTATGTATTCACCTCAATATATTTACATGTGTTAAAGTGGATTAGAACCTTGTTTAGATTTAAAAAATTTTTAGATTTTAATACTGTAGCACTTTCATTTATGTTTAAATAAAATTATTGTCTAACTATAGACTAACTAGGTTTAAAAGATTCGTCTCGCAAATTACAAGTAAATTGTGTAATTAGTTATTTTTTATCTATATCTAATGCTCCATTCGTATGCCGTCAGATTCGATGTGACGAGGAATTTTGAAAAGATTTTGGATTTTAGGATGAACTAAACAAGACCTAGATTGTAAGTTAGTTTGGGTCTACTTGGTTCACTTTCAAAATTGACCCAGTTAATAATTTAACGAACCATGATTTTAGATAATATTTGGTTGGCTGCCAAAACTTGCCAACTTCTCATATTTGACTTTGCTTCAACTTTTAATTGCCAAATGTTTGGCATAACAAATTTTAGTCGCGAACCAAGTAAGTTATTAGTTCCGCACCAATCTATTAACACATGTAATTGAGGTGGATAGATACGTGCAAACAGGCTCAATGCGACGCCGCGAGCCTAGACCCTACAACCGCACGGCTCACATGCAGGTCACGGGCAGGTGCAAAACAAAACAAAGACCTTTTTAGGCAAGAAAACAATGCAACTGAACTGAGCAATTAACGTCGAACAGCTAATAACATAGTAGGAGTGGAACTACAAGAGGTATATTATAATAAATTTATGTAACTATACAAAATGGAGGTTGAACCAAAACTATAATCGCTTCGTCCTGTAATACAACATATTCCTGTATTCAAAATTTGTTCTCAAATATAATGTATTATAGAAACGAAATCAATTTTACATTAAATACTTTTTATTTTTCAACCAATCACTATTAATCACATTGATGTTAGCATCTAATTAGGAAATAAAATAAGAGTATGTCTTTATCTTCTCTCTTAATTTGTCTTAGAATTTCTAGAATACACCGTATTACAGAACAGAGAGAGTACGTCGAAAATCGTATTGCACAGAAATTATATTTTTGGAAATCTTTTGATGGCCACATATAGAATCATATCTACATAAATTATATTTTTGAAAATCGTAATTAATGTATATATGATCGATGCAGCAGAAGACGGCGATCCTCAACCGCCTCAATTCACAAGAACAGCAGTGGCCCAGACCATAACAAGTGTTTTTGGCATATATAACCCAAAAAAAATGTCAGCCCTACTAATACGGAGTAACAGCAGCATGAGCGCTTCAAGCTCTTGGCTCTGGTTCAGCTTAGCAAACATCTAGGCCTTGTTTAGTTCTGAAAAATTTTGAGAAATGGACACTGTAGCACTTTTGTTTGTATTTGACAAATATTGTCCAATCATGGACTAACTAGACTCAAAAGATTCGTCTCGTCAATTTCGACCAAACTGTGTAATTAGTTTTTATTTTCGTCCATATTTAATACTCCATGCATGCGTCTAAAGATTCGATGTGACGGGGAATGTGAAAAATTTTGTAAAAATTTCTGGGAAGTAAACAAGGCCCTATTCTTTGCTAAGGAAATGACAATTAAACTCCGGATAATGTTGCTGAAGTATGCGTGGTATCATACCTGACAACTTGTTACTTGTTGCAGAAACTGCATTTTTGTCGGGCCTTATTTAGTTGCAAAATTTTTTGCAAAATAGACACTATAGCACTTCCTTTTATATTTAAAAATATTATTTAATTATAGACTAATTAGACTCAATAGATTCATCTCGCAAATTACAGGCAAACTGTGATGAGAAATCTAAAAAAAAAAAGTTACAAAATTTCTCAGGAACTAAACATGGCCTCAATCTCCAACTTCCCATCAGGGAATTGTCTTGCTGCTGCATTTAATTTCCTCCGGTAAAGTTTAACTGGCAGAACTTTCGATGCACAGTTGCTTGGTACACTGAATAGCCTAACGAACCGTGATTAGAGATCTGGACCTCGGATGAACCAACAAATATTCAAATTGATAGTTTAGGGAGCTTAACGATATTAGTGAATGAGTTTAGGGGCCACTGATGTGTTGTTTCCAAATTTAAAATGCTGGTGCTGGCCAGGTAAATCGAGACTACTGCTTCACCAGAGCTTGGGTGTGTTTGGTAGGGATTCTCCAAAAATATTTCTCAAAAAAAAAAAACTGAGTCCATATGCGGAAACTAACTTTTTAGAGAAACAGTAGAAACACTGCACAAACGATTCTGAAATTTTATTTATGACCAGAAACATTCATCGGATTTTCTTAGAACACAGAAGCTAAAAAACCAGTTTCTCTCTAGGAACGTTTATTAGAGTAGCCCAATCCCTGTCAAGCACACCCTTAATGTCAGATTAACATGATCAGAGTTTGAACCGTAATTAGTGTTGCAAAAGAAGAGGAATAGTAGAGAAAAAATAAAATACGGAAAAATATATTGTTAGGCAAATATCCATTGCAAAAGAAGAAGAATAGTAGAAAAAAATAGAATAGTAGAGAAAGTTCATCGGAAAGTTTGTTATTCGAATTTGATTTGGATCTGAAACATTCCAGCCAAATCAACACACCCACTCCAAATGGGACTTTATTTTACAATTCTGTACCACATCAAATGGAGATTAGATGGCAAATATCCATTTTGCAGCCCTATCTTGTATATGGTCAACACAGCGGAACATGGTAACCCTCCAAGACTCGAAGAGAAGCAGTGGTCCAGTCCATAACCAGAATCCAAATGTCAGCCCAGCTAATACAAAGTAATACAAGATTAGGGCTTCAATCTCCTGGGAATGGCTGTGCCCAAACAGTGCTGCTGTAGAGTTTGAACCATCTGAACATGCTATGTCGAGTGGGAAACCACAGAGCCCAAAGTTGTTGCTGTAAATTGATGGGTCCACAAGTGTTTGGAGTTGAGAACCTGTTGGTACCTCACCTGACAGATGGTTGTTGGAAAGGTTTAGCGAATTAAGGGACATCAATTCTGAGATGCTTGAAGGAATAGAGCCAGAAAGTTCATTTAAAGATAAGTCAAGGGTCTCCAAAACCACCAAGTTACCAATGTCTTCAGGAATAACGCCAGATAGACAATTTCTTGACAGGTTTAGGAACCTGAGACCCACAAGCTTTGTCAACTCAGGAGGAATGTCACCAGAGAGATAGTTGCTTGACAAATCAATACCTGTCATAAGTGCAATGGTTCCTTCAAAAGTATGATATTGCCTCTTCCAGTTTATGTTGATCCTCTCAGTGTATATATATAAGACAAGATGATGTAGAATCTGGTAGCTGATTTCCAGAGGTACGTTGAACTCTGGTTTTGGTTGCATCATAGATATTAGATTGGAGAAATTTCTAGGGATGGAACCCATAAAACTGTTGCCTGATAGATCAAGCAGCTGAAGAAAAGAGAGCTGTGATAGCTGCCAAGGAATACTCCCATGGAGCATGTTTGACCGTAATATGAGCACCCTTAGCAAGGGATTGCTAAATCCTATCCATGAAGGAATTGTATCAGAAAAATTGTTCTCACCAAGATCCAGAATCAGTAGCCTTCTGCATCGCTTAAGGACATGTGGGAATCCTCCACTGAGTCTGTTATTTGCTAGGTGCACTGATTCTAGTGACAAGCTGAAGTTCTTTGACATTTGGACATTCCCAGAGAAGGCATTGCTTGACAAATCCATGAACAGTAGATCCTGCACGTTCCACAAGCAGCGGGGAAGTTTGCCATATAACTTGTTGTTTGATAGGTCCAAGATTTGAAGATACAACTGTTGACAAAGCACGATAGGAAATACTCCAGTGAAGCTATTGTTTGCTAAGCTGATGGCAAGCAACTTCCTGGTGTTGAGGTATGGTATTACACCAGATAACTTATTGTTGCTGACATCGAGAAATTGGAGATTCTGGAGCGCCGAGAGGGCTTGGGGCACCTCACCCTCTAGCTGATTTGTGTCAAGATCAAGGGACTCCAGTGCCGTCAAATTGGCGATTTCTAGCGGTATTTTCCCAATGAGGTTGTTGCAGAAGATTCCCAGAAGCACAAGACTTGTTAGGTTTCCAACTGAATGCGGAATCGGTCCAGTGAGGGAATTTGATGACAACATGAGGCGCCGCAAACTAGCTACTCTTCCAATCTCTACTGTGATTTTACCATATAAGTTGTTGCGGTGGAGAAACAAGGTCTGTAGTTTGGATGCGTTGCTGACCTCTGGAGGGATGCTTCCAGTGAGGGAATTGTTCTGTGCGTAGAACGATGTGATCTCTGGCCAATTCATGAACAGATCCGGAGGAATGGCCCCAGTGAGCTTGTTTCTTGAAACATCAAACACCCACATGCCACGCATGTTGGAGAGTGACCGTGGTATCGAACCGTACAATCCATTGGCGGACAGGTTGAGGTACCTCATCCTTTGCTTCATCGATGGTAGGGTGTCTGGTATCTCCCCGGACAAGCTGTTCTGCGACATGTCAAGGTACGTCAGGCTGGAGATGTTTGCTGGGATGCTGCCACTGATGTTGTTGTTGTGGAGGTCAAGCTTGGTGAGTGCCGGGAATGCAGCCAAGTCTAGGGCACTGAGCGTGCCATGGAGGCCAGTGCCGGGAAGGCTCAGCTCGGTGACACGGCCTGTAGCGTCACACATGATGCCGCGCCAGGAGCACATCGGCTTGGTAGCCAGCCATGAGAGCAGAGGGGATGATGGCTCGTCCCCGCCATTGGCCGGCAACAACGTAGATTTCCACCGGAGAAGCGAGCCTGCTTCTTGCTCTGTACCACGGGATGTGGATATGCAGAGCAACAGAAGAAAGAAGGCTTTCAGGAAACTTGATTGATTTCTTGTTCGGAGCGCCATTGCTAGATGCTGAAGGTTCTCATGTTCTTGTCCACACGAGCAATAAATGGATCGGCTCTGAGTGGATGAACCAAGACACCACCCGGAACCAGTGTGGTACAGTATCACGTCAAGCAATAAATTCAATGACAAATCCTAATGGCAGGGTCAAGGCACGTGGGATCCTTTAGTCTGGTGTTCACACAACAGCCTTCACAGGGCACATTGGTACTGTAGGAGCTCTGGCTCCACCCTCAATCCCCATCAACCCAAAATGAAGAGCCGGTGAAGGCAGTTATTTTTCTTCACCGAATCCTGCTACAATATCACACCTCTTAAGGACATGAACATGAACAGTGGTGAAGCCAAAGCTAGTACTCCCTATATTTTTTTGAACATGTCATATTAGCTTCGTCCTAAGTCAAACATTACTATCTTTGGCTGTTCATTTTAAAAAATTCTTACAGTTTCACAACATATGAATTATGAAATTATTTCTCATAGTGAATCTAAAAACATTCCCATATCATGAACCTATCTAAATTTGGTCAAAGATACAATGTTTGACTTAGGACAAAGCTAGTATGACATGTAAAGACATGGAGCGAGTATAAGTCATGCCAAACAGGCTCAAAATCTTGTCAGGTGGAACCACATGGCCTCCATGAGGTCTAAGACATGTCTAGTCCCAGTTTGATTTAACCTTACGACACCGATGGCAGCAAAACCTTTCAGACACAAGACACCAAAAAGTATAAGGGGAACAAGCAATTTTCTCTATATAGGTAACACGCAACTGTTTCATGATTCTAATGAAGCTCATCTACATGAAAACATTTCATATGACCTTAATCTCCTTGAGCCAAGCTGTGTGTAGTGGGCAAGGATCTGGCCTTCCTGCTGCAAGCGCCTTCTCGGTGAGGGAGTAAAACCAACCATTCCTCCACTTGAACTGCTCCATTCAAATTAGCATATTTTAATTTAGCAGGGAATAACATAATGTTTGGTTTAACTTCTCAATAGATCATTGGTAGGACTTGCCTCTTTTACAGCTGTAGGGAAGTGTGCCACAGCCCTGGAGTAAGCACAAAGCCGCTCCTCTATGCCTTCGTCGAATGTGAGCCCTCTCTCTGCAGCAGCAGCCGATGCTAATTCAGCTATCAGGCTCGCAACCTACCAAGATAACAGTGCAATTCAGTCTCTTGAAAAAACATCCTTGCGTCTCAGTGATAATTGGATGAAAGATAGCCAATGGTTTGGACTGATTGTAAAACTCATGACAGAACAAACCTCAGATCGGTAATCTTTTGATTGTAAAACTCATGACAGAACAAACCTCAGATCGGTAATCTTTTTCCACCACACCAACAGTAGCCCCTGGATGTCGAGCACCAACAAGCATGAAAGCTGAAATCCATATCAACTTCTCTAGCATCTGCTTCTGAAAGGCTTCCTTTTGAAGCACCTGATGGGGTAGGTTGCAGCACAAATACACAATTAATACAAATGATCATACTTCAATACTTGAACATGCAAAAAGAAAAAGGTAAGTGCAAGGACCGTTACATGAGAACATCAATACTTCAATAGACAAAAATGAAACCAGTACCAGTACATTACTAATTACTAATATTTTGATTCCTATTGCAAGAAGATAATTTTGATGATGAACCATAACTCCCTGAGCTCACTGACTTTAATGATTTTCATCATTATGGTTATTATAATGTTATCTTAATCTGGATTAGGCACAAAGAATAATATTGATTATAGAGGATCAATATATAGGCAAGGATGACCTAAGGTTTAAAGAAGTAGAACCAATCAACTGTGATCCTTGCCTAATCGATATCAATTTATCTATCCTAGCCATATGGGCGCTAGCCGCTAGGCCCAACAGGGGGTACACAGGCCCAGCAAGAGGAACCAGACGACAGTCCTAGAGGCTGCCGTAACCCTTTGTCTAACAGTTAGGACAAGTAAATGCACAACTTTCATGATTTGAGTAATGTATTACTTGCACCTACTATGTAATACAGTGTGCAGAAATAAGGAGGTTCCTGCAAATGTATAGGCACAGACATTGATTTTTCAAAACTTTATCTTTGGTACCCTTTTTTTTTAGAATGAACATATTCTTTTCCCTACTACTCACATCTTATAATAGGGAGAAAACATTTTGATGCCTTGAACAAACTTTTTGACAGGATGGAAATAAATAATGCATAGGGAAGGGATCATGATTTATTCTAAGTTTCGTCTGACACAGTTCAACGTAAAGGTCTAATAAACCTTAAGCAAGGGTTGCCCAAACAATTCTTTTGAGTAGATATCTATGTTGTTTGCACCTTACTATGAAAAGTAATATAAAATATGAAAATGGCCAACATGGGAATTTATGGATGAGCGGAATACAGAACTTCTGAAGCAAATGTTCATAACCTCACCTTGCAGGTAAGTCCGCCGTTTTGCAGGCGGGCAGCCACTGCAGGAGCCCAACTGCCAAATGCAGCAGTCAACCCCTCTGGGTTGGTATCAGTAATCCCATCGACTGGTGGTTCTCCAAGCTTTGATACAGCAAAGTAGGCCAAGACCTGGTTTGCATCCACTAGGCCCTTGCTCTCGAACCATGGATCCAGCATTCCATTCTGGAAGAACACCAAATCTGCTGCAATATTAGCTCAACATGCAGCAACACTACGCAAAAATGGCAAACAATGCTGTAGTTAGCATGCACAATATAGAACCATTGCAGATCACTTTTTGATAAAGGAACACGTCAGAATCGAAGCAAATGCTCATCTAGTGACAAATTCATATCAATACAACCATCCTATGAGGTTAGTTTCTTCAAACTACATTGATGGCAGAGATTATTTACCAGACTTGCATAATTCAGGAAACGAGCTTCTATGTAATGACACCCTGAAGCTCTTCTGGAATCTTAACTATCCAAAATATTGTGCTTGTGAGTGGATGCACATCGGATCTAACTGTTAGAATTTAGAAACAAAAAAAAATGCTACATAACTTCCCTGAGTTTGCCAATCCCTCAATAATCAGAAGCTCAACTGCTAAACCTTCCATTTGTAAAATGGATCCCACCTACTTACACCATGAGGGTATTCGATTATTATTGCCTTATTGGAATTGCATGACAAAAAAAACTGAACTGAGTAGCCAGAACAGCTTGGCTAATCCAGCTCAATTTGTTCAGTATTTCAGGCACGGTTTAACTAAAATGCAAGCCCGATGCAAAGACACGCATAAACAGACCTGATCGCACACAAGCAGCGGCACAAAACGAACGCGGACTCAACGGGCAAATGCCAGCGCCCACCCAAAGCACATCAGCCGGGAGAGCACAGGCAGACGAGGTGGGAGGAGTTGGAGAGCACGTACCGCGCCAGCGCGACTTTGGGGTGGCCTCGAGCACGCCATCAAGGTCGTCGTTGCGCGTGCACACCAGTATCGGTCCGGGCGCATCGTCGGGCACCTTCTCGCCGCGGCCCACGAGGACATCCCCTCCCGGCGGGCCCATGGACAGCAGCGCCTGGCCTACACGGCCGCCGCCCACCACCACGGCCGGCTGCACCGCCGTCGTCGCCATCGCCGCGGAAACCCTCGCGATCCTGCGAGCCGCCGCGGGGCTAGAAGAGGAGGGGGAGAGCAGAAGACGGCGGAGGGGAGGCAACGGCAGCAGCGGGGTGACGGAGACGGCGGTTTTGAGGGCCATCTAGACGGCACTGGGGTGGAGGAGTGAGAGGGGGAAGTGACGGCGTTTGGTTTTGGAGCTGGGGTGCCGTTAGCGCTTTAAAAAGGAACCACCCGATTCGGGATGAGGTTAGGCTATCTCGAACAATCACTATTTTTAGTCTTCTCCAACAACAAGACTTAAAAGACAACACTCTCTGCAAATGGGTCTCGAGGAGAGAGGATACCCAAATTTGGTTATGCCTCTCCTGATACCCAAAATAGGTCTTCTATATGGGTACTCTGTTGGAGGTTATAGGTATTGTGTTGGAGACCCATTTTAGGTTTGGGTTCTCAAATGGGTCTCCCTGTTGGAGATAGCCTTATCTTGTCGGTTTGTGGTGGACGTATGATGGGCCGTGCCGTGCTAGGCCTGTGACCTGGAATGGGCTTTCTCATGTCTCATTTTCTTTCTCAAACTTTAAAAAATAAAAAACCAATATCATTTCACTCGGCTCATCTTTCTATATTATATATGTTTCTAAAAAAAATATCTATATAAGTTAAAAACTATATTATAAGAGCTCGGTCGCGTTGCCGATCTCTACACCAACAGCCTGTGGAAACAAAATCCACTAAATTTAACCACTCGTCTTGACTTGATTTATTAATAAAAGTTCTTAAGTTTAACTATGTTTTCATAATTTTTTTATCAAAATTAAGGTCAAAAAAGTAAAGTGTCTTATAATTTAGGATCGAGGAAGGAGGTTCTATACCAAGAGGTTTCGCCAATCTAACATAACATCCATGCAGCAGCCAAGAAACAGAGTTCCACATACCATTGGATGTGACCGGCCAAGTTTTGCACGAGTCTCTCATTTATTCCTACTTTGAACGAATCAAGGTAAACTGGAAGAGGCAATACCATACTTCGCTGGAACCATTGCGCTTATGACAGGTATCGATCTGTCAAACAACTCTCTCTCCGGTGACATTCCTTCAGAAGTTCAGAGCTGACAAAACTTGAAGGTCTACGGTTCCTAAACTTGTCAAAGAATCGTTTCTCCGGCGATATCCCGGAAGACATTGGCGGTTTGAAGAGTTTGGAGTCTCTTGATTTATCTTGGAATGAACTCTCCGGCTCCATCCCTCCAAGCATCTCGCAGCTCATGTCTCTTGATTCGCTCAATCTGCCTAACAACCATCTATCAGGTGAGATACCAGCCGGTTATCAACTCCAAACACTCACGGATCCCTCGATTTATAGCAACAACTTTGGGCTCTGTGGTTTCCCACTGAACATAGTATGTTCAAATGGTTCAAATTCTGCAATGAAGTTCAGTAGAAACCACCAAGAGCTTGAAGCTCTAAGCTGGTATTACTCCATATTAGCTGGGCTGGCATTTGGACTTTGGTTATGGTTCGGAGCACTCTTTTTCTTATCTTAAAACCTTTTTGTGTTGCAATCTTCAGCCGTGTCGATCAAATCAAATAGAGGATAAGGGCACACAAACAACCTTCATCATTAGTTTGTATGATTAGTAGTGTAGCAGCTCTTCCAGCTCTGTATTTTTTTTTTCTGTTATTATTATTGTTATCTTCTTGCAGCTCCTATGGTTTAAATAGAACTTCAATCCTGTTCAGCGCTGATCCTCTGAAAGAACGTAACTCATTTACTACTTGGTGGAATCAAGTTACAGGATGAAACCAAATGTCTACTGAAAATTTCCAACCACTCTGATCTACCGGTCAAAACAAGAACAAGCTCATGCTCCAGGTTGTCATATTTACATGACTAATTCACTAAAATTAACAAACTTCAGTGAACAGTTGATTATTAATAAATTAGGATGAACACTACCAAAATCAAGGGATCAAAGCGTACTCAGGTAGCACAGTATCAAATTAACTGTGAGTCACATGTCACACGGGAGACAATACCAAGATCTCCTGGACGAATTACAGGCGCCATGATGTTTTTAGCACACCATGGTAATAAAAGAACGATATAGGCCTACCCCAGTATACCAGTTTCCACAAACTCAACACTGTCACTATTAGATTTGCCTCTACCAGTACAGTAAATTTGTGGTCCAATAACATCAGCGTGAATACAAACCACCCACCACCAAAAATATACAGATTCATGGTATGAAGAATAAGACCTGTGACCAGAGTGCATATAAAACTCAATAATTTGGTCTTCCATCAACGAGTCTCCAAAGTCAGCGGAATTTCAACTTTCCATGTTGCAGCACTGATCTTGCCTGGCACTCAATCCTCTCTGCCCCTGCCAATCCAATGCAAGCATCTGATGCCCCCAAGGTTACTGCAAAGTACAGATAGATAGTGCACAGGAAGGCAAGCACAAGAAGTGTTGTCAGGAGGAACCGGTGCCGCTCAACCAGTGCAGACCAACTGTCATCACGAGATGACTGAGGCTTTTTTGCAGATGATACGAAGAATGTGTTTTGGGACCTCCTGTGAGGAGATGATAATGAATCAAGAACCATGGTGGTAATGTACTGGTTTGTTTGAATCCTGTCCAAAAGAGACAAGAATAATGAGCAAGTATTTTCAAGCTCTACACTCACAAGAAAGATTGCTTAAGTGAATAAACCATCAGTAGCTCAAATCAATCACGAACATGTTCATATGCAGTGAGACTTGGGTGACTCTTGACTAGAACTCAACAGACAGTAAACGGAGCAAACAAATAAACTAAGTTTCACATCTTGATATACAACTCCATTTTAATGGAAATATGATATGCACATATCTAGAACCCGAATCATGTCACATAGTAGATAATCATTTACAGTTTTACTAAACAAGCAATGTCTTCTTCGATAATATGGGTAGTTCTATATCCATTTTTGAAAGGGGAAACATATCACTCTCTGATTCTAATATATTTCAGTGTATGTTGCATAGTTCATATTTCACAATTTTCTCCCCATTCTTAAATTCAAATCAGAATAATATATTAAGAGAAAAAAATCTAAAGAACTATAGAGCACAAAGAAAAAAAAAACATGCGGCTAAGAAAGTTTCAGTACATTTCTTTAGGGAAGGAGAGGATCTATTTTGTTATGGACAGAACAGAAAGGCATAAGAATGAGTTGGGTTACTCCAAGTCCAAACTGATGTTTGAGTAAACAGAAAACACAACAGAATGTAATTTCAAATAATGATTGCTGTTTGAGATGCCTGATTTCGCTGCACTTTCCGGTCCATGGAAAAACAGAAAAAGAAAATCTTTCCACTGTCAAAACCGCCAGCAGAACCTTAATGGATAATCATCATTTCTGGAAAAGAATTATAACCTACTGTATCACATCAACCATAAAAAAAAAACAAAACAAAGTTAAAGAGAAAGTCTGAACATTAATGGACAAGTAACATTTCTGGAATGATCATCACCTATTAATAACATCAAAACGAACCAGGATCCATTACTAGAACTCTGTACACATTGAAATTCTAGTAAGCCACTGGGTGCAACATCAGTTCATCACAAAAGGCAGCACTAAAACTAAAAGCATGTGCAAGCATACAGTTTCCAGGCACCAGCAGCATGCTTTAAATGTCACATACGAGAAAGCTAGTTCATTAAAGAAACTAAAGAGACAATGCATGTTCTCCACATGGTTCCACCTCTCTGAATTCCAATAAATCGGAAAACATATGTGATACCAAAAAAAATATGGAGCACAATATCACTTTTATCTAGATGAGGGCCAAAAGTCCATTGTATATATATAAGATAATTGGGCAGTGAGCACTAAAGCTCGCATTTTTATCCATGACAGCACGAAAGGCCAAAAATATGTATTAAAAATTACCACAGCTACTATCCTGAAAAGAATTAGAGAATTCCAATGCACTACTATCTATGTCCTTGACCGGAGCTATTGATGAATTGTGGGGATAAAAAAGTCAACTAAAGTTCAGGTAGCACAGTCTTTGTTGACAGTGGGATTGCCGGAGTGGAAGTGCAGAACGACAGTGTGCACTGCACAGCGAAAACGACTCCTTAATGCGGCACTATCGTGGTCCCTGTCGCAATGGAATCGCAGAGTTTTTTTTTTCTGGGTGTTGAAGGCTGAAACACAAATATCGAAATCAATTCTTTCCCCTCTTAATGGATCAAAGATCCAGGCCAGAAGCTCATCTCCAGAATAAATCGGCAACCATACTGAGAACACATAGGAAAAAAAAACCTAACGAAACGCACCATCTATTCCATATTCACATTGCCCCAAATTGGTAATTCTGATTCTAGTTTCAAGAAAACATCTATCCTCGAAAGCATTAATAACGACTGAGGTACATCGGCAGAAACGCGCCGGAGCAAACCCCTAGAAAAAAAAATCGTCGAAATAAAAACATGCACGCAGCAAACATTGAACGACTGATTGGAATGGTAAGCGAAGGTTCGGATTCCAGCGCTCAAATCAATGAATCAAGAATCCCGCAGGCCCCAACGAAACGAACAAGCAAGACAATCCTATCCCTATCCGAACCAGCCAAAAGGCGGGCAACATAGAACCCCGTTCGGATCTCCACTCCATGCCATGCCAGAGGCGCCCAGCGCAGGGTGGGGATGCGGACGCCTGCCGACGGGCGAGGAATGGAGGAAAGAGACGCGGTTGCGGCGGAAGGGGAGATTCATGCATACCTGGATCTGGATCGGGGCGTGGCCGGCCGGCGCCGAGGGGCGGTGGGGAGGCACTGCGAGGTGGGGGACGGAGCGGACGCGGCGGCCCTGGGAAAGGGGGAGAGGCCGAGGCGGGGCCCCGGTGAACCGTCCGAATATTGACGACGGCCGAGGAGGGGGGAAGTCCGGCAAAACTACCTCTCAAATAGGATTAGGAATTAAGATGGATGGGCGGGTCCACCCGCATGTGTATATATTTTTTTGGACATGTATTTACTAAACATCAGATTAATTTACTATAGATTCTTTCCAATGTTTTGAATCCGATCATTTAAACAGAATTTAATGCCTTATCTCGCCCGTTCATTGGTTGGTACAAGGAAAAAAACTATTATTAGAATACATTTTTAGAGGAAATGTACAATTATTATATGATACACTGATGTACAATTATTAGGCATGTCTCAATGGGTTTTATGAGTATTAAATAAACTGATGTGACATAATATTAATAACTGGAGATATATAAAACTTTTATAGGATGAAATAAGTTTTATGAAAACGAAACTTGTTTATACAAGAAAATGACTATTATAGGACTCCAATCGTTATGGCTTCTCTCAAATAGGACTCCAAACATTTGTTTCTCTTAAATAGGACTCTAAACATTGTTTGTAAGCTCTAATAACATTTTAATACAATTAATTATTTTTTCTCATCTCCCAAATATATATATTTTCGTATATAACCTTATTGCCCTTGTATGTGTGACTGTACGAGCAACGATTTATCTGCCTCGTACGTTAGTCTCCTCGTCTACTCACGCCGCCGCCAGACCGCGGCTAGACTCGCGCCGTCGGCCTTCTTCCTCCCCTCGGCCATGGACGACGATCCTCCACCCTTCTTCTCCTCGGCTATGGACGTAGCATACTGTACATGCTGGAGTTTTTTTAGAAGCTGTACATGGCGTGGTTCCATGGCCAGGCGGTGGCCAGCCAGCCTAGGCCATGCCCACGGCCAGGGAGCAGCAGCCAGACCAGCCAGCCCAGGCCACGACCACGGAGGGAGCCAGCAGCCATGGCCACGGCCAGGGAGCGGCCAGCGAGCGGCAGCCAGACAACGTTAATAAAGCCCGGAGATAAAGGAGTTATGTTATGGCCAAATACATATATTTAAGGACTTAAAACATAGTTAATTGTATTAAAATGTCATTAGAGCTTACAAACAATTTTTAGAGTTCTATTTGGAAGAAACAAATATATGGAGTCCTATTGAGAGAAGCCACAATGATTGGAGTCCTATAATAAACATTTTCTCTGTTTGTACTGTTTCTAATATGTAGAAGTCTTGAGATAAAACTCCCCAAATAAAGCAAACATTTACACCTTGTGTTCGTTACTTGATAACTAGTAGCGTGCCGTGCTAACGCTATGGTTAAGTCAAGAGGATAATATTTTTAAAAACAAATAAAGTAAATAGTAAGATAGATTAAGATTCATGTCAAAAAAACATAGTTTAATGCATAGTGTGATCCGAACCATCATAGGCAAAGATTCATAAAAAAAATCATAGTGTAGCAAGACCAGTAGCAAAGAAAGCTTAAAAATTAAGTCAAATGATTAGGAATTAAGCTACCGGCACCAACCATTCGAGTTGACTTTCAAGTTTATGAAGCAAATATATATTACCCAGCAAGTATATTGCAAGATTGCAACAAATTCTAGTACATAGTTTAGTGAGTGCTACGTATCCAAGTTACAACAATTTTTTAAAATAAATAAAATGGTGAAAATAATAAACTCCTCTCCTTAGGTGGCCCAAAGATGGGTTCATCTAGAAAGTAATCTTCCATAAGCTTAATATGGCTAGCGTGCTTCTTATGACAAACCGAAAGCTGTCAAAGAACCATAATGTTTTGCCTCCTATAGTGCACAAAGTCAGCATACCAGACTACTACCATCTCTAAATCGATGTCTACGTCTGAGGGCAAGATGTTAAAAAGAAGAGATCAAGTGAGCTCATCTACAAAACAAATGGCAAAAGCAGTCATGAAATTGGTAGCAAAAGCAAAATTAAATAGGATTTGCATCCAAACAAATGAAGTCTACCGTCCCATAGAATGGACAATAACTGAAGTAATGTTGAAGCACGTGTCATACTTTTCAGAAAAAATAAAGCTAACCAAATCATGGATGCAGAACCAAGGTAAGCAATGAAATTTTTGTACAATTTTCAGTTATTTGATCAAACTAACAAAATAACAACCCTATAATAGTTGATTAAGCACCGTTCATTTGATTTTAATCACATCAGTCCAAGGAAAGCAATGTCACTTGCTCTCATGACAACGGACAATCTCAACTGTATTACCTTCGAGCCTGCACATCCTTGTCGGTGTACAGAATGTGGGCCACAGATGTTGCGGTCGAGTCAGAAAATGCCAAGCTCATCAATCTATCAAAAGAAGCACACGCCGTTGGAAACCAACGCCTCAGTTCACAGTAGAGAGTAAATTAGTAGACTAACCAATCAAGATGCATAAACAAACATATACTTCTCAGTGTCTAGTCGAGGGACCTCGACGGTGGATCTAATCAAAAATTTCTCTTATGCTAACTATTTTCTATAGGACTACCATATTTTATTTAATTTACTAATAATTTGACATTTGCATTGGTAAAAGAAAAGGCATTTTTAATGACATGGACTACAAACAACTGACCTGATCAACCTAGAACCAAACCTACTCCTCACCATGGCCTTGCAACTACAACCTAAACAGAAAATTATTCATAGTGCAAACACATGAGAAGAGTCATCAGGGATAGCAAAACATTTCCCTTGGCTGAGGCATCATTCTCAATTGATGCAGGCTGCCTTTCCCTGCAATTTTTGAATTTCTACTGTCACTTTCCTAAGCAGAGATTTTTGAAACATCAAGGCAACATCATACAGTGAGGCAAACAAAATCTAAAAAAGGACGATTAGGCAGCATATTCGTCGGCATCATGCCACCATGCGTTCAGTACCTGATTGAATCCATGAAAAGCAAGGATTATTGGGAATGAAAGTAAGAACCCGTGTCAAAAAGGGAGGATGGATTTTCATGCGGTGTCAAATAGGGAATTGTCTCCAATAAAATGGTGACTTAACCTTGGAATACTAATTAATGCAAGTATCAGAAATATAACCAAGTAAGCACCTTTGTTGCAATTCTAAACACAAGGATATATTTCAGCAGCACAAATGATGTAACATGATATCACAAGGATCCTCACAGACCTAAAATCAATCAGGTCATTAGGTGATCTAGCTATCACTGTTGCATCTATCTTCGGAAAGTAGTACTCCCCAATTGGGCACGATAGTTGCAACATCACATCCACAATAAAACATACTAACTAAATTAACAACAAATATTTTAAATAAAATAACGGAGAAAAGCAGACATTGTGTGGGAATACCGAAATTGAGATATTAACAAAGAAAATTTTGAAAAAAAATATATTTCCTTTGGTATATGGTCACAGTAACAATCACTTGGAACTGGGGAAGCATATCTGATGCATGTTGTTTCAAGTTTCTTTTCAACTATATTTATGAATTTATACCTATTTTTTTATTAAACAAATTCCTACCATTTATTATAAATAGGTTACCTTTAAAATAAATTTAGAAATACAAAATACCATTTCAAAAGCATAGAAGCTAATTCATTGACTCTCAAGAATGGAAATGGTCTTCTTAACATTATTACTCTACGTAGAAAATTAACAATTGTAGCCATCATAATATAGTATTCGATGACATAGAACCTTGAAATAAGAAGGAAACCCAAGTGTTTTTTACACAAATGTAAGCAACCAATACACCTGAATTAAAATGACCAAATGTAATACTTGGAATTCTTGAGGTCCATTTACATATGGGCTTTGATGTGGTACACCCAAATGATTGTGAGCCATTCATTAAATTAAATCGAATGGTTAGGATCATCTATTACCTCGTAGGAAGTAATATGCTAGAATATATATTTAAATATTTTTTCTTTATATAATATGATAAATTAGGAAATTTTTAGATATAAAGATTCTTTCCTGATCTAATTAATGCATACATGACGTGATACATCTTTTTAATCTTTGCAACTTTAGATCTGATATAAATTACCCATGTGCCCGGTTAGTATACACACTACTTTTTTTGTAAGTAACCCGTATAGATATTATCATATTTTTGTTTGAATTTAAATTTAAATATAGATGTTGGTATTATTGTATGTTAATTAGAAATGAATACTTCAAATTTGCATTCGGATATACGATCTAACATAAAGCAATCATTGGTTGCTCGAAAATGTCCAAAGAACCAAACTTGTGAAAAAAATTTAGATGCAAGCGTAAACAATAGTTAAACTATTTTAAAAAAAGTTTTTACAATTAGAAATCAAACGCACATGAAAAATTAGGAAAGGAAGGATGTATGCCTACAGAAAAGGAAGGGACAGGCCCGCTCGTTTTTCTATCCCGTGAGGGGGATTTGACATATTTCCCTTTATATTTTTAGATTATTTAATCAACTAACTAATTAAAAATCCAAAAAAATCAATGGCTTAGATTTATTTGAGATATTACTCCTACTAAGTAAAGTGTGTACCATAGCATTACCCTTTACATATAGCATTTATTTTTGTTTATCTCCATCAATATTTTAAATAGCGGGCTATAGAAAATAGCGTCTTTCTATCCCAGACGCTATTTGCGCTATAGCCCCGCTATAGCGGCTGCTGTACACAGCAGCGTGTTGTAGTTATCCACGCTATAGCGACACTATAGCGGCGCTATAGCGCGCTATTTTTTGGAAACAGACAAAATATATAATAGACAGCAATAAGTTCAAACAACCATCATATTTCACAATCACAAATCACAAATCACAGGTGTTTCATAGTTTAAATGTTTAATACATAACTAACTCATAAACATAATGCATGACTGCATAGTGCACAACCACAAGTGCATAAGCACAGCACAACAAATAAATGCATGACAACATGATCACAGATCAACAGCAATAGCGCGCAAATAGCGGCGCTATGACGCTATTTCAGTTTAGCGGCGCTATAACGCCAATAGCGCTAATAGCGTAAAAATAAGGTATAGCTTCTTGTCGACTTATTCTGGCCGCTATAGCGGCGCTATAGCGTAAAAATAGCGCGCTATTTAAAAAATTGATCTCCATTATCCACCTACAAAAGATGTGTAGAATAGCGAGGCATACAATTTTCAGTCAAGAATTGCAAATGCTGCTAACATCGCTCTCCAAGAAACAGAATGATACAACCAATACAACTGAAAACTTGCAGATTAATGTGGGATAACTATTTTTGCTGGCGTTGCAAGTAGCCGACCTTGTTTAGTTCCAAAAAATTTTACAAAATATGAATAGTAGCACTTTCGTTTGTATTTGACAAATATTGTCCGATCATGAACTAACTAGGTTCATGTTGACGGTCCTTAGTGCTCACATTTAACCGTCAACTAATCATGAAAAAAGATCCAAATGCAACCGACACCTAGACTTAGGGTTTCATCTGACAGATTTCCACGAGTTTTGGTATTTGTCTATTTCTGCAGGGGGTTATCAGAAAATATGGAGAAAAGACCCACACGTCGGGTTTACATAGAGATATTAACGTGTGCGCTAATTTTCTATCATCTAGAAGACTTTAGAAGCCACAGGAACGAACGGGAGGCCGAACGGGCCCAGGGGCAGGGCGCCCGCACTCCCCCCTTGGGCGCCCGCCCTGGTACAAGCACCAATCACAGAATGGAGTACACCATTACAAAGATCTCGTCGTGCTGATCGAAATGCATATATTATTTGCTATATTTGGAATTCGGAATCAAGAGATATTAATAAAAGAAGGACTCCGCATAAAAGAGCCGCGGGATTAATTGGGCCCAAATTAGATTTTGGTCTATTAAGGCCTATGTGCATTTTAATGAGATATGGTGGAAAGTTTAGTACTACATCGCCTGCTGAACTAAAAACGCACAAAGGAGGAGGACTATATAAGCAAGGCCCCTGGCCCCTAGAGGAGAACATATCATCATAGAGTTGAGAGGTGCCCTCGAAGGATAACCTTTCCTCTATAGAGAATTAGGGCTAGATATTTCAATGTAGTAGATTAGTTCTAGTCGGGAGTTAGGGAGAGCGGAGCTGCGCTCCGGTTCTGGAGAAGTTTTTAGAGTTTTGGTATGTCTTTATATATATTTATTGTAAGACTTATGCTTTAATATATTTATCTTCTCTATATACTTTTATGCCTTTATTATTATCGAGTAGTGTAGTTGTTATATTTTGGCATAGGATCTCCGTTCGCATCGAGTGCTCTAGTTATTCATGGTAATTAGAGTAGTAATCATTAGTGTAGACGTGGTGTCTATACTAGAGGTTACCTGAGGTTGCGCCCAGTCCTGCGGATTGTTGTGGTAGCCCTAGGGTAGTGACAGCCCTAACAGTCGACGTATTCCACCTCGTTCGGATCGGTGTTTGTAGGACCGTAGTCAGAGCTTCCTAGCCCCCTTCTAGTTCTCTTTCTGTGGTTGGTGTTCTGATGTCCCAAAGTGCTAATATGTGATTGCTATATCTATTCATTCTTTGTTATCATAGAACTGAAGTAATAGAGAAGTATACACGAACCCAGGTCTCTCCCGTTGTCCTCCCGCTATGGCTATCTACGCATTTATTATAGAATTCTCACATTTATATTATTAGCTATCATATATCATTTACCCCTACTTTAGTCTAGTTAGTTTATTAAATTAGTAGATGCATGATAGTAAGTTATCAGATTCTTTGACCTTAGCTTCCCAGTGGTAAAATATAAATAACGATACCTGGAATACTTCCGGTAAAATGCTACAATGATGTTCTGTGTGCTTGCGGAATTTTTCTTATTCTTGTTGCACTTAACGAATGTCAACAGTTCAAAAGATTCGTTTCGTCAATTCCGACCAAACTGTGTAATTAATTTTTATTTTCGTCTATATTTAATACTCCATACATACGTCTAAAGATTTAATGTGAAAAATTTTGAAACTAAACAAGGCTGGAGGTGCGAGAATTGGTGTACCTTGAAAGTTGGAACCCCTTGCCAATGGAGTTGTTGGAGACATTGATGAGGTCGTCCTCCTTGAAAAGGTTAGTGAAGTCGATCGGCTGGCCGGGTTCAAAGCCATCGACGGCAGTGAGCCTGAACTCCTGCAGGTGCCGCAGCGAAATTATAGACAAGCAGAAATATTACTACTGCAAAATGGCAAGCACGAGTTCCAATTATCAGGATAAGTATTCAGTGTAATTTAGACTGCATCCCTGCACAACAAAATTATAGAACCACCACCATAGTGCCACATCAAAAGGAGAAAACTGAAAAAAGTTCTTAGAAATTTAGACTGTATCCCTACAAACTGCATTGCATAATCACACGGAGTATATCCTTCATCGGATCCTTCACCGATCTGCTTAGGTGGAACTGCTCTTGTAGCCGCTAAGTAGATCCTTCACCGAATCCGCGGTGCTGCCTCCTGAGCCTGCCGACCGCCGCATCGAGGGAGGCCCGAGCGGTGGAGGGGTGGGTGGCGTGAGAGAGGCCAACGGCCGACCGAGTTGAAGCACGAGGGAGGCGGTGCGTGTGGCTCCGATCCCGCGCCCGCCGACCACGGCCCTTTACAAAAACTGCTGCGGACCCGGGACAGTGATGACAAAACATGAGCTGTCCGCATCGGTGGGGGCCTCATGACAGCACGACTTGCGGCCATGGCGCTCAGCTGGAGCGGGGGAGGACGCCAGAGCCGGAGAGGAGGAGAAGCGGTTTGGGGGAGGGCAAGGACACCTTGGGTTCTAGGGTGGCGTCACGTAAGGTGGCTTGCATGGTGCGGCCGCGGAGTGTGGCGTGTGAAGGAGCGGGGTCAGAAGGCGGAGTGAGAAACCTGGATTTCCCACATCCAATTTGGCCATCGGTTTTATTGTTATTCTTTTATTAGCCATTGATTTTAATGGTGTAGGATTTATGTGTGCATTTTTCTAGATACACAGTGGTTAGAGACTCTAAACAATTTGGTGGGTGGATCAACTATAATTTAAGAATTTCATTATAGTAGAGATGTCATACTCAGACATTATTTGACATATAAAAGTGGTTCCTTAATTGCATATTGTGGAAATAAACTGTTTATGAACTGGTGCTAGAATTATTACAGGGAATCATAGGCAGGGTTATGCAAATGCACACCCACATCGCCACTAATGCACTTTGTTTAGTTTCGGATTTTAGTACTATAGTATTTTCGTTTTTATTTGACAAATATTATCCAATCATAGACTAACTAGGCTCAAAAGATTCATCTCGTGATTTACAGGCAAACTGTACAATTAGTTTTTATTTTCGTCTATATCTAATGCTTCATGTATGTGCTCCAAAATTTGATGTAACGGAGAATCTTGAAAAGTTTTTAAATTTCGGGGTGAACTAAACAAGGCGCTAGAAGGCTAGAACGGAAGACAAGCAGCTTTGTTTTTGTTTAGGGCCATGTTTAGATCTAAAAAGTTTTTGGATTTTGACACTGTAGCATTTTCGTTTTTATTTAATAAATATTGTCTAATCATGGAGTAACTAGGCTTAAAAAATTTGTCTCGCGATTTACAGGCAAACTGTGTAATTAGTTTTTGTTTTCATCTATATTTAGTGCTTCATACATGTGCCGCAAGATTCGATGTGACAGACAATTTTGAAAAGTTTTTGGTTTTTAGGGTGAACTAAGGCCTTGTTTAGTTCCTTCCCGAAATGTTTTCGGGACACTGTAGCACTTTCGTTTGTTTGTGGTAATTATTGTTCAATTATGGACTAACTAGACTCAAAAGATTCGTCTCGTAAATTTCGACCAAACTGTGTAATTAATTTTTATTTTCGTTTATATTTAATACTCCATGCATGCGTCTAAAGATTTGATGTGATGGAGAATCTTGAAAAGTTTTTGGATTTTGGGTGGAAGTAAACAAGGCCTAAACAAGGCCTAGACCGGATTAGAGGAGGGTTCTGTACTGTAGGGGAGCCTGACCGAACAAAAACCTAACCATAACCTTTTCGGCTGTTCTGATGTTGTCTTGTCAACATGACAAAAGAAAACTTCGGGTTCCTAAGTGCAGTTTCCCTTCGAATTTTAGTCAATTATTAATCTTAAGATGGACCAAATCTGTAAACATTAATATTTATAATACCAAAAATATATAATTACATTAACCATGGAATATATATTATAGTAGACATATTTTGAGATATAAATGTTGATATTATTTTTTGATAAACTTTGTTAAACTTAAAATAATTGGATTATTCTAAATCTGAAATTGTATTTTTTTAGAGTAGACTGCATACAAAAATCCTGACACGACAAAACTTATTTCAAGAGAAACCAGTTGAAGAAGCAGTGACCAGATTATCGCTGAAGCTACACCATACCATCGGGGCTTAGGCAGAACAGAAACTATTACCATCGTGCATGCACAGTGGCGGAGCTTGGCCATGAATACAGAGGTGGCCAATATGACA
This sequence comes from Sorghum bicolor, assembly GCF_000003195.3. Lineage (NCBI taxonomy): Eukaryota > Viridiplantae > Streptophyta > Magnoliopsida > Poales > Poaceae > Sorghum > Sorghum bicolor. The sequence continues at coordinate 17,652,296 of NC_012876.2, read as the reverse complement.
TAAATGCAAGAAAAGAAGAACATATTAATGTTTCATTAGCAACTAAAGTAGAAAGCTAAGACTCTTTTGTTGAAATTTGGCTTATGCTGATGTTGTGAGAGAAAAACAGCTAGTGTACACATGGAATGAACATGCAACACAATATTCCGCATTATAAGAACCACACATGTCGAAAGAAAATTTATCCCCCTTTTCAGATTAATTCCAACACCAAATTTTGAAAAAAAAGAAACTAATGTAAATATTTTTTAGAGAATTTTTACAATGGTTGTCGGAAAATGGATGGCTCACGAGAGCCGATCCGACGGCTAAAAAAGCAAAGAAAGCAGGAGGAACCAATTGGAGAGACACCAAATGAGTATTAAATGGTGGGACCATATGCACTAAGTGCATATTAAAATTGGTGGGATGAACCCGGTGAGATAATTCTATTTTTGAGATTTCTTTAGGTAATTAAGGGTAGAATGGTAAACATATAATAGAGAAATAATGTCTGAGTAGTATAAGAATGACTGAAGTATTATGTTTGTCACATGTATTTTTTAATCTAGATAGACCACGCCAAGTCACAAATCCTATCCACTCATCTCTCTGTTCTCCATTCTCAGATACTCGGTGCGAGCGGCACCCTACAGTGTCGGTGTCCTCGGTTGCTGCAGGTGCTGTTGGATAATTGGGTTGGTAGTTTGGGGGTGGTTATGAGTCACGATTTGAGATTCTTCTGCGTCGCAACATTCCATGGAGCTGAGCGGGGAGAATTCTAAGAGGGACGAGTTTTCTCTCTCTCATGGAACTAAGTTGAGTCAGCATGGCACTAAAAAATGGTGCTAAGTTCTCAGTTGATATGAGACACCCATAGTGTGTGTGTGCGCACCCTACGTTCATTGGCAGATCGCTATCTGGGACATTCTACTGTATGTGCTACTCTGGGCGCAATTAATATCATTGTGTGTCTCAACTGCAATTATATGTTAGTCTGAGATCTGTTAGTGAATGTGATTAAGTGATGGGTTCAATGACAGAACTAGTGTTTGATGTCAGGGTTCCGTTATTATCATGTTGTAGTCTGGTTTTGCTTGTAGTTGGGCTGTCAAGGATCTGATGCGCATGCTGTTCCACATTACTTGTAAATGTCATACTTGTTGTAATGTTGCATGTAGCTTTGTTGATGACTCCTGCTACAGCATAAGTTGAAGTTACACAAAACCGTAGCTGTGATGTTTCACTTGTAGTTTGATTTGATAAATGATAATATCTTGCTTTCCCCTTCTAGGGCCTTGTTTAGTTCCGAAAAGTGAAAAGTTTTTGTTTTTGTGACAAATATTATCCAATCATGGACTAACTAGGATTAAAAGATTCGTCTCGTGATTTACAGCTAAACTGTGTAATTAGTTTTTGTTTTTGTCTATATTTAATGTTTCATGCATGTGCTACAAGATTCGATGTGACGGAGAATCTTGAAAACTTTTTGGTTTTCAGGATGAACTAAACAAGGCGAACTTCAATTTATTTTTTTCTTTTTTGATGAACGTTGAACTTCAATTTAATGCCATAAGCCTGGGCAGTGCCCCCACTGACCGGCCCGCTCCAATTCTCTGAGCCCAATCCGGCCGGACAGTTGAGGCAAGGTGTGTGTGTGAGGGAGGTGAGCCACAATTACAACAAAAATTAATTAGCACTAATAATTTTCTTAGGAACCCGAACCAAAAAGTACTCCCAACCACGTAAAGAGCTCCTTTTTTATGGTAGAACCTTGAGCTATCTCCAGCTCAATCATCTTTTAAGCCTTGTTTAGATCTAAAACCTTTTTAGATTTGGACACTGTAGCACTTTTCATTTGTATTTGGCAATTATTATCCAACTATGGATTAATTAAGCTCAAAAGATTCCTCTTGTAAATTATAGGTAATTGTGCAATTAGTTATTTTTTATCTATATTTAATGCTTTATGCATGTGCCACAAGATTCGATATTATGAAAAATCTTGAATTTTTTTGGATTTTGGGTGTAATTAAACAAGGCCTTAGGCCAGTCTCAATAGAGGTTTTATAGAAGTTTCATGTACATTAAATATGCTAACGTGACACTATATCAATGAAGAAAGAAATTATGAGAGTTTCATAAAAGTAAAGATAGTTTTATGAGGATAAAACTCTTCTGTACTGTTTTTGAAATATAAGTGTTTTTGAAAACTAAACCATAAAATTTTCATTGAGTCGGACCTTAGTGTCCGTCCCTTAGTTTCGAGTTTCCAACCGTTTAACTTCAGCGAAGAAATGCCTTTTCACGCCAATTATGCTTAAAAAAAGGCATTCCTTTTTTTATATTTCTTCAAGAGCTGTTGTTGACGGCTATTTCATACCTCTGCGTGCCCTTTTTATTTTAAACTTTGTTGATTCTTTATAAAAACGAAAATTTGATGATTGTAGAAAGGATGTATTCTTTGTTCCAAAAGCTCTGTTCGTTTGGCTGATAAACCATGATAAAAATACTATTTATTAATTTATTATAAAAAAAATATTGCTAAATGATTGATAGATTCTCCAGATAAACTCAAACGAAAGTCATCTCTACTATAATTGAAATCTTCTCAAGGCAAGTCCTACGTGCAAGATCAACGACTCACAGCACAGGTCCTACGGATTAGACGGCTCAGATTAAAAGTATGATGCAGACCTTACACACCTACCGCAACCTCTCCTCAGCCTCCTCCGTGAAAACGAATCGCAGATCGAATCGCAGATGCCGCAACCTCAGCCTCTCCTCCGTCAATAGGAATCACAAATACCGCAGCCTTACTAAAAACCTGAACCTCTCCTCAGCCTCCCGTGAATCGAATTTAGCCTCCCGTCAATCGAAATTTTCCGTCAATACTAAAAAAACTCCCGTCAATCGAATTTTTGAATACACAATTTCCACCTCCTACAACTGGCGCCCGGCCGGCTGGGTGACGCAGCTATATCGGCTAGGTCGCGCGATCCACCTCCGTCTTCCAGCGATCGCCACGCTTGGGATTGAAGTCATCGACTGAATCACGTCGGCTTCGTCAGGTCTTTCCTTCGTATCTTGCTTTCCTCATCGTTGTATATGCATGGATCGGAGGTTCGGTTGTGAATTCCACTGTGCTTCTTCTACTACTGCAAAAAAATATATATTATAAATACTTAGCATCGACTGAAATTCATCTGAAATTTCAATTATAGTAGAGATAGTAGAGATAATATAAATACTTGGCATCGACTGAAATTTATCTGAAATTTATGTGTCTGAATTAATGCCTGCGTTATTATTTGTTTCTCTCTCTAAATTTGTGCATTCTGATTGTTCTGTTGTAGACAACCGCAATCCTTTGAAAAAAAAAGGTGTTGCCTCCTCACCTACTCAATGTCTTCGCCACGAGATACGCCCAATGCACTAAATTGGTGATAAACCGTTGGTATACTCAGGTACATTAACCCAGTACTCTCTTGTATAATTTATGAGCCTCATATAACATATTATAATATGTCATATGCTTCTGGCATTCACTATAGTGAAAAATATCTCTACTATAGAAAATAAATTAAATGTTGATGTCTGGTAACTGACCTTGTGTAATTTGCAACTCTGCAGTGTTGACAGGTGCCAAATCCTCCGCGTCCTCCCGCTGCTGCTTCGGCGGAGGCGTGCCCTCCGTATTCCTGACCGCGGCCAGCTTCTCTGCCAGTCTCTGCTCCACTGCCCTCTGACCCCTTTCTCTGCAAGGAACGGACAATAATCAAATCAAATGAGATGCTCGGTTGAAGCTGGTTTCACTAGATAAGAGCAACAAGACTGCAATGGGTAGGAATCATCGTGATGGTGCTCAACGGGTAGGAAACCAACAGCATGTGGTCTACTAAGCAGATGGTTTGTGATGCATGGCTAGAACGATGAGAAAAAAAGGGAATTCACCTCCTCCTGTTTGCCTCAATGGAGCCAGAACCAGGGAACTGTATCCATCCAATGTCTGGCCTGTGCCTTTAGGTCTTGCAGATCGCCCACAAAAAAGTTTGTGGAATATGGAAGCAATAGGGTCCAAAATTGGCCTGTGACATATACTTATTTCTAGATTACTTGAGTCCTGTATTGCTTGGGAAGTGTTTAGCAATCTAAACTTTCAGAAAAAAAAATCCAAGGACAATTATATGCAGAACCCAAAATTGGCCTGTGACATATTAATAAGTTTATGAGATAAAAAAAAGTTTACATTTACTTCTTTCTAGATTACTTGAGTCCTATATTGCTTGGCAAGTGTTTAGCAATCTAAACTTTCAGAAAAAAAATCCAAGGACAATTATATATGCAGAACCCTAGAGCTAGGAATCCATAAAATGATACTTAGAGTATGGCTTCCCTTGGTCAGTCTCTAGAGCTAGGGGAAGAAACAGAGCATACCCTGTCAAAGAATACTGCCAACATCCTTTCCTCATCACCACGAGCTTTCCTAGAAAAAAAATGCAGCTTTAGGAAAATAACCAACATAAAGAGAAAAGGAAACACACCCATCCAGTCCAGTTGATACTATTAGAGGTTAAACAAAAGGGAACAAAACAGCAAGGGCCCATGTTTCCATCCATAATGCCAATTGTTAACTCGATGCTGAAGGAGTGGCAGGACATGTGATGCTCAAGATTGACAAGGATAAAAAATTCAATATGCACCTCACCAAATCAGCATATATTGGCTCTGTCCAATTTGCACAATCTAGCCCGAGGCTTCGAAATGCTGGTGAAAAGAAAAGGTTAAAATGTATTAAAATCAACAGGCAAGAACCATTCATACTTGTGCAGGTAGACTTGTACTCTGCCAGAGGCTAGACCGCTCCATTGTTTATCTACTGAATTTACTATTTTACATTTCAACCTCAGCATAGTAGCCATATTGGAGTAAAATACAGTGCAATAGAACTTGGTAATAAGGGTGTGAAGAATAGAAGTATATTTTTTGTGTTTCGCACCTACATTGAAAGCTTGGCGATTGCCGAAACGGTAGACATCTGCAAGAACTCTGGAGGAACAGAAACACAAAATACTCAATCAGAAACATTGACTGTTCTGGATCAGCAATGTAGAGGAGTTTGAGAGAAAGAAAACATGTCACTCCACAAAAGCTCATAAAAGCTTAGTAGTATTTGTTCAACAACGAAAGCATGGTGCAGCTATTACAAATAATCAATGGAGAAAGTGTTCGCAAAGAAATAATCAGATACTACCACATCGCTTGACTGTGGCACTTGTCTGCACCAATTACCTCTGAGCAAATCCAATTCCATCGACTTTCAACATTTCATATAGCAGTTCTAATTTCAAATTTTCTAATCCCCGTGGCCAGATGGGCAGTAGCGGAAACAGCTCTACTTTAGTAGCTTGAGAAGCTAGCATAGCGAAGAAACAGACAAGGGCGATCCATTTGGAACTTGACAAGAAATCGACGAACTAAGCGCTACAAAGATAGGATTTTTAACGGGCCTCACCCTTCCACCTCCAGAAGCAAGCCAAGATCCGGCGGGGCAGAGTTCTCCGGCGACGAGGAGGAGCACCGGAGCGGCGGCGCCGGGAGCCGGCGGCCAGGTCCCGCGGCGACGGCGGCGGCGCGGAGGGGAGCAGATGCAGAGGCGGCCGAGGAGGTGCGCACGGAAGCGGAAGACTTCGCGGTCTCCGGCGGGGACGCCCGGAGCGGGACGCACCGAGCGGCAGCTGCAGCTGTGGCGGCAGACATGATGGGCGAGGTGGAGTAGACGGTTGCTCGCTTCTCCTCACCACGACGCCGTCGAGGACCAGGGTCAGGGAAGAAGAGGGGTCCGGGGGAAGCGTGTTCACGAGGATGACATGTTCCTGGCCACCTCGCCGGGCAGATCCTAGCGCCGCCTCGCCGCGGCCCTGGGTCCCCGCCCCCGCCGCCGTTCGCCTCCGCCGCGGCCGCCGTGGTGCCGACCGTTGGGTGTCCGGACAGTCAGCTCACCTGCGCCGCGCACCTCCCGCTCCGCCGACTGAGTCAGCGGAGGCGTCCGCCGACCCCCCGCGTCCCCGCCTCGCTTCCCTCGCCGCCCCCACCTCCGGATGCGCCTCCCACCTGCGCCTCTCATCTGGAAGCTACGGCCGGTGCTCAAAGCTCGGCAGCTGGTCGGTCCGTATGGGGTGTTGGGTGGATAAGGAAGGACTGAGAAAGTGGTCAGAGCTCTTTTTTTTTAGCTAGGAGAGTGGACAGAGGTCGATACTTCTATTCTTTTCACACTCGGGCATATGGCCCAATTAACTTGTCAAAAAGAAATAATAATAATAACTAATCCTCGTTTGCCATGCACAGCACTCAACTTCACTGAGGATGGAATTTTTGGCGGACATTTTGGCAAGCAAAGCAAACGAATGTTTCGACAACATCCCTAAAGATGTCCAATATATGATTAAAGAATTAGACATAATGTAACATAAATGCTCATAATACGACAAATAGCTCTATTATACCTTGTTATATGAAAAAATATTGTCGAACTATAATTTTTGTTTTTAAAAACATTCCAATGATTGTGGTATACATGCTCAAATATAATTGTGTAAAAATTAAACTATAAAATAAAATCATTGAATGTTTTTATATACATCTCCGAGATAAAATCGTAGCGTTAGCACGGGCACTATACTAGTAGCTTTTAGTTACAAAGGTTTTACTACTTTACTCTGTAGCTAAAAAAATACTTTATTTTGGAACGAAGGTAGGGTCGCCACCCATTCTTGAGATGCTTGTTTTCTACTTAGGCCTTGTTTAGTTCCTTACCTAAAATTTTTTCATCCATCACATTGAATCTTTAGACACATACGTAGAGCATTAAATGTAGACGAAAATAAAAACTAATTGCACAGTTTGGTTATAAATCACGATACGAATTTTTAAGTCTAATTAGCCCATGATTAGCCATAACTGCTACAGTAACCCCACATGTGCTAATGACAGATTAATTAGGCTTGATAAATTCGTCTCATAGTTTCCAGACGAGCTATGAATTTGTTTTTTTATTAGTCTATATTTAATACTTCAAATATATACCGACATATTTGATATGACACCCAAAAAATTTTCATTTTGAAACTAAACAATGCCTTACATTAGACTATGTTTGGTTTCTTCTTTTTTTTTCAAATATTTGGACGCATACATATACATAGAGTACTAAATATATACTATTTATAAAACTAAAAATATAGGTAGAGAATAATTTGCGAGACGAATTATTTGAGCTTAATTAGTCGAACACTAATTATCAAATAAAACGAAATACTACAGTACTTATTACATTTAACACCCCCAACTAACCACCCTCTTATTACAATAATGGAAAAAGGCTGATTTATTAAAAAAAACGTATTCGTTTGACTAATAAGTCATGGTGGCTGATTTATTGTAAGAGAAAAATACTGCTGAATGGCAGGTTCGTCGGTTAATAAGGGCCTGTTTAGATTAGGAACGAAAATTTTTTGCGTGTCACATCGGATGTGTCGGAAGGATGTCGGGAGGGATTTTTAGAAACTAATAAAAAAACAAATTACATAGCTCGTCAGGAAACTGCAAGACAAATTTATTAAGTATAATTAATCTATCATTAGCATATGTGGGTTACTGTAGCACTTAAGGCTAATCATAGAGTAACTAGGCTTAAAAGATTCGTCTCGCGATTCTCAACTAAACTATGTAATTAGTTTATTTTTTATCTATATTTAATGTTTCATGTATATGTCCAAAGATTCGATGGGATGGATGAAAAATTTTTGGGTGGGAAACTAAACAGGGCCTAAGTCAAACGAACAAGGCAGCTCCAGACCTGACACGACAATAATGACCAGAGCTTCCCTGCTACGTCAAGCATGTCAGTAAAGCTAACATGAGGAATTGTTGCCTTTTTCATTCAGAAAATTCAGTGAAAGCATTTAGCGCATTATTTGGTTAATATGGTAAATTCCCACTATTTTCGAGCTTAGGCCTATCTGAAAGTTTAGAAACATGTCATACGATATATTTTGAGCCATTTTATGGATCAGCCACCTCCACCTGTAAGCAAAAATGCCCTCACATAGCTTTATTTCATATTTACATGCATCACTGTTGGAAAAGCTTCGCTTCTCAGTTGCCTATGTAAGCCAGGTGGGGCGACTACAAGAATTTCAAATATGAGGCGCAGAAGCCTTCAGCTTATTATGCTAGAACAACATGGCCACCATTATCCAGACCTTGCAAGGACAGCTGCTGCTGTTGCCGCAATCTCATTTCGAAGTCCTCCAAATATTCTCTACTGTTGATCTCTGTCAACCTGTAAAAGCACAAAGCAGAACAGAAGGCATCAGTTAAATACGAGCTTAAAGGGTTGATTGTGATTTGTGAACTGTGATTCGACATGGCAGGCGGAGCACTGATCTGAAATCTATATACATTAGCAAACACACATTTCCAGTACCTGCTAATCGTACGATCCTTGGCAAATCCTAGCTCATTGTCCACACACAGGTCAGGATTGTCACTTTTCTGTGAGCGCGAAGATCTTGGTGAAACCTTCTGTGCTTCAGCAACAGTCACGATATTCTCAAACAGATCTATTGGTCCAGCCTCAGCTGTACATAACAACCTTGCTTTGTTCTCGTACATAACCTAAAAAATCATTCATTATTTGAAGATAAGAACATGTAGGCTGCAATATGCAAAATCTATTGGTGGAGAGGGGAAATGCATCTTTGTTGTTTATATTCAAGTATAATTTTGAAGTATTATGGACTACTGCCTGTAATCAGAAACCTCCTTATATACCAAAACTGAATGGGTTAGTTTTGAGGTGTCATCAGTTGAAAATTGAAATATAGAAAAACAAAACATTGCCTGCTCATATTGAGGCTGAGACAAACTTAAACATAATAAAATGAGACATAACAAGGATCATACATCAATCAGTGTGACGAACCGATAAGCTGATGTTCTGTTACTAGACCCAAACTTTGGAACACCATCAAGTGCCAGGGTGTGAAATTTTTCTGCACAGCAATGTTTGGGTTATCAGTTAGGTTATGTCAAGAGTAAATTTTGTAATCCAAATACTAGAAATTACATTGCAGCAATATGCTTACTAAAAAGTCCAAAATAATCTGCTGCGCCTAAAGGTTTATCACAAAGGTCTTCAAAAGGAAAATACGCACAACCATTTGCTCCAAGGGGAACCTGCAAAGTCATGTTTAAGTAATATATAAAAAATAATGCGTTTTAGTGGGCTGCTTTCGAATGCTTCTACAATGCGTCCATACCGGTAATTTCCTTCCCATAATTACTTCAACAGTTTGTGGGCTGGGTTCGTCATCTCCAATTAAAGACTGGAGCCTCTGTTTCAGAAGTGTATTGTAATGTTTTCCGACGAAATAGAAACCTTGCTCAGCCTGCTCAGATATCAGTTCAAAGATATTAGATAGCTAGAGAAGGGAAGGGGGAAGAAACCAAAGGACTACTAGTAGCTTGCAGAAGTTGGTAACATACAGAACCCATTTGGCGATAGTCCACTGCAGATCCAATGGGGTGCGCGATGCACCTTTCCTGCAATGGTCCACAAAAGTAAACACCACCACACTAGGTACTAGCATATTAAACTTCGATTGACAATGCAGAGAAATTGATAAATGTGAAACCACTCATACTTTCAAGGTATCAATGAATGGCAAGAAAAGGTCCCGCTGTAAGCCACCTTCATAAAGCTTATCTGGAGCGCGGTTAGAAGTCGAAACAAGAATCTGAGCACAAGACATGCAAATAAATCCATGTCAAAAGTTGGTGTATTGTATAGATAACCTCAGTAATTAGTCCCCATAAGAAAATGGAAGAAAATAGTAGCCACATACAACGCCTTTGCTGAACAATTGTCTAAACAGCCGGTTCAGAATCATAGCATCAGCAACATCAGTTACCTGTGCAGTATAGTTGGGCTTGTTATAAACATATATACTGGACATTGTTGGAATATATAACCTCAGAGAAGTGTACCATAAACTCATCAAGACATAATATGATGGCCTCATCTGAAATCTCAGCTGCTACAACATCAAGGGGATCTGAAACACCTTTATGCATCTGCATATAGACAAGTGTCATGACAATGATTATCATATCTTCCTGAAGCTTGGAGCATGGCACTTATGAGGCAGTTTGCACATATAAACAAATTACCTGAAGATGACTATGTACGTTCAACATGAAATCATGAAAGTGAATACGTTTTTTTCTCCAGTTAGATGGCCTGCCAAGACACAATAATATCAGTTATCTAAAGTGAAGAATGTGTGCAAGTACTTGTCTAAATATTATTGTAAAAAGCCATGAGATTTGTATGTAAACTCTGTCGTTTCCAGATTATTTGGAACAAAACTATCTTGCTGAATGTATAAAATGACAAGAAAGATATGCCAGTATTTCATTCTTTCCGTCTAGTTTATCCATCAACAAGAGAAATATGACAGGATATCTCTTGGCCACAGGCACTACAGATTCCATCTAAAAATTAGAGAACTGCAAAGGCATCATGCACAAATTTTGTCTATTTGCTTATCTTTCATCTAAGTCATTTATCCTGGGAGTCCATAAATTGGAATAGCCCCAGCATCGCGTAAATTTCATGATATGTTCTACAGCATGTGCTGGGATATAATCAGGGAAGATCTATGAACTTCACGATCAATCCCAACATCAGAAAGCCTAAAAATATTCTATTAATGATTCAGTCATTATCATAGTGACTAAGACGTATAATCACATTGAATACATGCCAATTTCTTAACTACTTTTGCACTTAGGTTCTAAAAAAGCTTTTAACCAACAAACTGCAATAGGTTATTCCTAGTCATCACTATATAGAGTGCCTAAGAATGCAACTCATGGTGAACTATTTCTGATTTCAAGCCTTTTCTTCAATATGGCTTGCGCAACCTATAATGAAATAAATCAAGGTATAGTTTATATGTGAACAAACATATTTGATACATATCTGTACGAACGACTTTTTGGCTATAGACCAATTATCTAACATGTTTCTCCTAAGCAGATAAAAATCAAAGTTTAGCACTGAGAATCCTCAAATATAGGGTACTTGCTCTAATTTTGTGTATGTAGTACACCAGTGGCATGGAATTACATTACAGGTAAAACTACAATTACCATACAGCTAAATTCCTAAAGTTCTTCATAGATAAAAATTGTCAATGTGCCAAGATAAAAACTGGTTGCTCTTATCCTAGAAGGCTAGAACTGATGGACTTACAGCTGTTCATAGAACAGGTCCATAAGCATCGTTTTCCCTGTACCGACACCACCATAGAGGTAAAGCCCCTTAACTGGAGCATAGGTAGAAGGCTGAGTAATGAGGCGGGACCATAGCCATCGACTCCTTCAATATCAAAGACTAAGGTTAAGATAATGCAGTAAATACAAAATATTTCACCTCAGTGCACTAAAACTGCTCTTACCGTCCTGATTTCTCAGATGACTTATATCTGTCCAGCTTGCAATCTTCTTCATTCTCAATCAACTCCTTATAGAGCCTTTGTAATTGTTGAATTGTATCAACCTGTATGAGTCAGTAAAGAGGTGGGGAAACTTTTTACCACAGAATTGATGGAAGCTATCCAAGAAATGAAACCTTTGGTCAAGGACCAGAACGACACCTGAAAGCTATCACCATCTACTAGCTCTCCTGATGCTATTCTCCTATCATATTCCACCATCGGACCACCTCCTCTAATATCTACAGAAAAATTGAAGAAAGCAAATAAGTTGATTCAAATGGCCCCCAAGGCCCCAAAAATAAAAGATAGAAAGGCACCACACATAAAGAGAAATGAGAAGTGAACCTTTGATCGAATCAGCCGCTATAGTGGAGAACATGGACTTCATCAACTCCACGGCAGGGCTTGCAAATCTGCTAGTTTCACTATTACGGCATAACATGCTCAGTGAACGAGTTGTCGAACTGCACATGATTAAAGCATTCTGCTGCCTGATCAATCTGGTGGCTGGTGACTGCCTCTCTGCATGATGCTGGGTGAAACGATGACGCTGTCGAAGCGACCGAACGACTGATCTCATCTTCCACCTCGTATCTTATTTTTTCCACTTTCTAGGCAGGCACCACAAGGAAGCTATGAGCTTACAAATGCAGCAGACCAAGGTTCCATTAAAGAAAGATACAGGGTACACCTCCTAAGAGTAGCATATTACTGGCCGTGTGACCAAAGAAGCATCAATCATGTGCACAAACAAGGAATCTCAAAAGTAATTAAGCAAGTTAAATAAATGGGGTGGGAGCAAGACACATGGAATCTACCATCATAAAAGGTGCGAGTAGTAATCAAGAAAATGACATGGAAAAGGTGTTCAATAGTAAAGAAATGCAGGCACTACATACTACTACCCTGCAATTAATAATTAGTTCAATATAAAGACCAATAAAGAAGCACTTAAAGTTTCCAGAGAAGAACTAGGAACTCGTATCCAATTAACCAGTACGGAGTATCACTACAGCTCCATGGCTCCATCGATCGGCACAAGCTCCATGGGCAGATGAAATACTACTATTTAATCCCTTCGAAGCAGGAAACCAAGAGGCCGAGATGTGTAAATTCTTGCACGGTGGGCTAAAAGGTAACGCCAGCTCCAAGATTATGGGAGCACTGTTGCGACGGTTTCTCAAAAAGATGGAAACTAGGTACGGATCGAGGAAGACGAAACTGTATCGGCGCCCGCTAACGGCAGCAGGTAACAAGAAATGTACCAAATGGGGAAATCCGAGCTCCAGATTTTGCGGAATCACAGAGCAATCCTGAAGGAGTGATCTACGTAAGCTGGAACTAAAGAAGACCAGCCGCCTCATCTCACCTGACTACCTGAGCGGAGAACTCTGGCGCACGAACGGCCAGCTGCCCTGGCCCCGCCCGACACCTGACGGCGCCGCGCAAGCCTTCCGAAGAGGGATGCCGCGACGATTCGCTGCGGCACAGCAGGAGACGCCCCGGCGCCACACCGCGGCCACCCAACGCGGCAATTAGAATTTAGAAGGCGGCGTCCGCCGGCGGGCAGGCACTCCAACAGAGAGGGAGGAGACGGAGAGTGAGCGAGGGGACAGCGACGGCGCCTGCAGAGTCTGTACCTGTAGTAGAACCACCTTTCCTAATCCAATCCAATAATAGGAAAGAAAAAAAAAAAGGTCGAGAACAATCGAATCAGAGTTGTGATCCCTGGAAACCAGGTGAGAAATCGAACTCGGGCCAGCCAAGAAACCGAAACCACGCCGGCCGCCGCTGCCTCTGGCCGCTCCGTCTCCCTGACTCGACAGCGACGAGTGCCCCCAGGAGCGCGCTTCTCGTCCTGAGACGTCAGGAAAGAGAACTGACAACAACCGCCATGGATGCCGCCACGTCACGTCAGTTGACTCGGGGCTGGATTGTGCCAACACAACTTTTCTTTGTCTTACGCCATGTTTTCTTTATACACTGTTTTAGGGCGTACGCAATGCGCGAGTCTCGGCTGATGATGGTCTACTCAGACAATAGGCTGGATGCCACCTAAGGCCGTTCCCCACCTAAAATTTTTTCGTCCATCCCATCAAATCTTTGCACACATGCATAGAATATTAAATATATATAAAAAATAAACTAATTACACAGTTTGAATGAAAAACATGAGACGAATCTTTTAAGCCTAGTTACTCCATGATTAGCCTTAAGTGCTACAGTAACTCACATGTGCTAATGATAGATTAATTATGCTTAATAGATTTGTCTTGTAGTTTCCTGATAAGCTATGTAATTTGTTTTTTATTAGTTTGTAAAACCCCCTTCCAACATCCTTCCGACACATCAGATGTGACATCCAAAAAATTTTCATCTCCAATCTAAACAGGGCCTAAAGATAAAAACAGTGGCTAGCATAAAAAAATAGAGAAAGAGAAAATGAATGAGAACATGCATAATGATAGAGATTATATGGAACTTCTATATCTATTAATTTTTATAGACACTATATATAGAAATCATGGTCCCAATGAATAGTTTTTATGGAATAGTTTTTTATCCAATTACATTTATTTTTTTATTCTCAATCAATCACATCATTTCATGTCTTGGTTCTTGTGGGGGTATAAACCTCTATACCCTTACGGCTAGACTTGGGCCAGGAGGCTTGGCCCATCACGAAGACAGTTCGAGGCTTGATCCAACTGCTCGGAGTTTCGCGCAAGGAAACAAGACATGGAGATCAAGCCGGATTCTAGTCGGTTAGAATAGGAATTGATATCATGTTATCTATGGCAATTGTAACCGACTAGAATTAGTTTCCAGATCTGTAACCCTGCCCTCCGAACTATATAAGGAGGGACAAGAGACCCCCTAGGTCGATTCATCTCATCTCAACACAATCCAATACAATCAGACGTAGGACGTAGGTATTACGCCCACACGGCGGCCGAACCTGGATAAAAACCTTGTCCGTGTCTTGCGTCACCATCAAGTTCGTAGCTTGCGCACCGTCTACCGATAAACTACTACCGTGGGTATACCCCAAGGTAGACTGCCGACTAGCTTTCGTCGACAGTGGCGCGCCAGGTAGGGGGTGTGCGTACAGCTCTCTCGACAAACAAGATGGTCATCGTTCCAGCTTCCGCGGCCGTGCCTGAAGGCCTCACATTCACCGTCGGCCAGATCACGTGGACGACTCATGGCGACGACCTCACGACCACGACTTCGGAAGAAACTCAGATCCGATCTAGGACGACAACGGCGTCGATTCTGACCATGCCGACACCAAGCGCTCGGCCTCCGCTCCCTCGTTACAGGGGAAAGAAGGTCGACGACTTGGATCTTTTCCGAGCCCTTGATCGCGCCGATCTCAAGCTTCTCGAAGCTTCCCGACTGGTAGATGGGATCTCGCGCCGATCTGGTCAAGTCGCACCGACAGACTCTTTCGACTCCTGTCGGCCAACTCGTGTCGTCACACACGAACAGCTGGGGACGTCTCTGACAATAACGTCCACCCCCACGGGGCGGTCCATCGAGCTCAAGGCAGATCCAGACCAGATTTCTCCCTACGGACTAAACAACTCGGCCGATCACTACTCACGGCATATCCAGTCCCTTGCGGGCTAGTCGCCGAGACAGAGCAGCCGAGCAGCTCGCCATTACGTCAATATGGTATCAATCAGAGTCCTGCCGAACGATCAGGCTTCCAGTACGAACTCCAGCACAGGGTCTGTCCCCACCGAGGTTCTAAACTCCGAAGACGAGGACTACGACCTGAATCTACCACCGTATCCTCCGGGCTTCTCTCGCTTCCCAGTCTTTCCACCTCGGCGGGGAGATCTTATTTTTAATGTCAGCAACGACGAACCGGTTGTCGACGGAGAAACAGACGAGCAGAAGCAGCTCCGCAAACAGCGCAATGCCGACTGCGCTCGACGGCACGCAGATGAGGAACGGCAACTTGCGCCGCACAACCTCAGTGATGGTTTCGACATGGTCAGGGATCAGCCAGTCTATAAGACGCCGAGCGCTAACGTGGCTGTTGCTATGGCAAACCTGGACCGACTCCCCGATACTCCTGAGTGCCAGGGCGTCCGGTCCAGCATACGCGCACACCTGATCGCCGCGATGGGACAGACAGCCACCTTACTCAAAAAGGCCCAAGCCATCTCCTACACGGAGGTCTCTTCCGACCAGACCCATCGCAGCCGGACTTCGCCACAACCCAGCGAACGCCATCGTAGCCGCTCTCCCAACAACCGCAGGAAAGATACGGGGCGCGACAACCATGGTCGGGACACCGGCGGCTACCGCGAGCAGAAGCATGGGCGTGGTCAGGAGGTAAACCAGGACAGGGATCTACGATACAACATCCCTCCCAAGGACGCCCACGACCGCATCAACCGGCGCGCCACGGAAAGAGCGGTACACGAAAACTTGTGACGCATTGAGTACGATGCCGCGCACGGTCCTCCTGGCCTGAGATAGTTTTCTTCACACCTTCGCCAAGTTGTATGGCCCCACAACTTTAAACTCGTGAAGCTTAAAAAATATGACGGCAAGGAAAATCTAGAAAACTGGATCACTCTCTACGAGATTGCCGTTCGGTCAGCAGCAGGAGACGAGCACGTCATGGCAAATTACTTCCCAGTCGTCCTCGACCAGGCTAGCCATCAGTGGCTCCTCGGCCTGCCCGAGGACTCTTTTGACTTTTGGGAAGAACTACGCCAGGCGTTTATCGACAATTTCATCGCTACCTGCGAGCAGCGTGGGAACAAGTACGACCTCGAGAGAATAAGGGACAGGAAAAACGAGCCTCTGCGTGATTACATCCGATGATTCTCGGATGTGCGCCTTAAAATTCCAAAAATTTCTCACGACGAGGCCATATCAGCCTTCATTAAAGGGCTACGTTTCCACGAAGCACTAAGGAATAAGCTACTGCGCAAAAGGCCGACCACGATGGCCGAGCTCCTCGCCACGGCAAAAAACTACGCTAAAGCTGATGACGCAGAAAAGCTCATCCGAGAGGATGCAAGTGGTCCCGACCAGCCTCCTCGACGAGACGACAGTCGTGGACGCTTCGACAACAGGAACCATCGTCGCACTGACAACCGTGACCATAGAGAAGGTTGGGACAGGCGGCGTGACAGTCGCGATGACTTCAGGGGCAAGCGCCCTCGTGACCTTGACCACGAGGTGAATACGGTCAAGCGCCCCAATGGATGACGAGACTACCAAGAAGATTACAACAAGACTTTGAAAGGACCGTGCCAACTCCATTCCAAGTCCAATCACACGATGGAAGAATGTCGTGTCCTCAAAAGCATCTACACACAGCGGGCCGCTCAAGACGACTCCACCAAGAAAAATGGGAAGCAGGACAGGCGTGGTCACGAAGACGAAGACGACGACCAGGATAGGGACCCACGACACCAGTATGTCAGTCCCACCGACATGGTCCACTCCATCTTTGGAGGCAAAGTTTCCATTGAATCCAAGCGAGAAAGAAAGCTCCTGAAGAGAGCCTGCCTCAACATGGACAGCGCAGACGGTCTGGTCGCCGACCCAAAATTTCCTCCCTGGTCGCACAGGGAGATCTCCTTCAACCGGAAGGACCAATGGGCCGCCATCCCGGAGCCAGGACGTTTCCCTCTGATCCTGGATCCTTGCATCAACAGCGTCAGATTTGAACATGTGCTCGTTGACAGAGGCAGCTCCATTGACATCCTTTTCCGTAATAGCCTACCTGCTCTCAAGATAACCCCGGCGCAGCTAAAGTCATATGACGCTCAATTCTGGGGAGTTCTGCCAGGTCAAAGTTCAGTACCCCTCGGACAGATAACACTGCCTGTCCAGTTTGGAACACCTGACCACTTTCGAACAAAATTCGTCAACTTTGTGGTCGCCGACTTTGACGGCACTTACCATGCAATTCTGGGCCGACCATCGCTTACAAAGTTCATGGCAGTTCCACACTACTCATACCTAGTCCTCAAAATGCCAATAGAGAAGGGTGTCCTAACTGTCAGAGGCAATGTCTACACCGCATACACTTGCGAGGAGGAAAGCTTCAAGATCACTGAGGCAATCGATCTCTCGATCCGCATGGCAGAAATCGTAGCCCAAGCTACATAGGTTCCACCCGACCAGCTCCAACTACCCGAACAGGAGACTCCGAGGAAAAATTCAAAGTCCAAAGAGCACAAGGAGGTACAGCTGGTCGACGGCAGCCCCGAGAAGACGGCTCTCATTGGAGCCAATCTGGACCCTAAATAGGAAGGCGCGCTCGTCAGGTTTCTAAGGGACAACATAAGCGTTTTCGCATGGAAACCCGCAGACATGCCCGGTGTCCCGCGAAACCTGATCGAGCACTCCTTAAATGTCTCGAAGATCGCAAGACCCATCAAGCAGAAGCTACGACGGTTCGCTCGTGACAAAAAGGAGGCTATTAGGACAGAAATAACATGGCTACTAGCAGCCGGATTTATTAAAGAAGTGTATCATCCTGATTGGCTCGCCAATCTAGTTCTTGTAAGAAAAAAGAATAATGAATGGAGAATGTGCGTTGATTACACCGATCTCAATAAACATTGTCCTAAAGATCCTTTTGGTCTCCCTCGCATCGACGAGGTGGTTGACTCAACGGCCGGATGCGAACTCCTCTCTTTTCTCGACTGCTACTCTGGTTATCACCAGATCTCGTTAAAAGAAGACGACCAAATCAAAACAACTTTCATCACCCCCTTCGGTGCGTATTGCTACACGACCATGTCCTTTGGACTAAAAAATGCTAGAGCTACTTATCAACGGGCCATTCAGCAATGCCTCCACGACGAGATTCGTGACGACCTCGTCGAGGCTTATGTAGATGACGTCGTCGTCAAAACAAGGGACGCGAGCACTCTAATCGACAACCTAGACCGAACCTTTAAGGCACTAAATAAATACAAGTGGAAGCTTAACCCCAAAAAGTGTATCTTTGGGGTCCCCTCTGGACTTCTACTCGGCAACGTCGTCAGCTACGATGCCATATGACCGAATCCCTCAAAAGTAAAGGCAGTGCTCGACATGCGACCACCCAAGAATGTCAAGGACATTCAAAAGCTCACCGGTTGTATGGCTGCTCTCAGCCGTTTTATCTCTAGACTAGGAGAAAAAGGCCTCCCCTTCTTCAAACTTCTAAAGGCGTCGGAAAAATTCTTCTGGACAGAGGAAGCTGACGCTGCGTTCATCCAGCTCAAAACTTTCCTCACCTCACCACCCGTTCTCACAGCACCTCAACCTAACGAGGACCTGCTCCTTTACATAGCAGCAACTGATAGGGTTGTCTCCACAACAATAGTGGTCGAGCGGGACGAGCCAGGCCACGTATACAAAGTCCAGAGACCCGTTAACTTCATAGGCGAAGTCTTAAATGAGTCCAAGACCAGGTACCCTCAGATACAAAAGCTCATCTACGCCATCTTAATAACTTCAAGGAAGCTAAAGCATTACTTCGATGGTCATCGGGTCTTGGTAACCACTAGTTACCCTCTGGGGGACATTTTGCGTAACAAGGACGCCAACGACAGAATTGTAAAATGGGCAACAGAATTATGCCCATTCTCCCTGGATTTCCAGAGCCGCACTACCGTCAAGTCCTAGGCCCTGGTCGATTTCATCGCAGAATGGACGGACCTCAACGAGCCCCCCTTCGGACACTTCCGACCATTGGTCAATGTTCTTCGATGGGTCCCTAAACATCAATACCGCCGGCGCCGGAATACTCTTCGTGTCACCTAACAAGGACAAACTACGCTACGTCCTTAGGATCCTCTTTCCGGTGTCAAACAACGTCGCCGAATACGAAGCATGCCTACATGGCATACGACTGTCTGTCGAACTAGGAGTTAAACGCCTCTACGTCCACGGTGACTCTGCCTTGGTCATCAACCAGCTAAACAAGGAATGGGACAACCCATGAAAAGATGCTCTACTATAAAGAAATTCGGAAATGGGAATCCAACTTCAACGGCATAGAATACATCCACGTGGTCCGGGATAGGAACCAGGCAGCAGATGCGTTGTCAAAGATAGGGTCATCTCGGGCCCAGATTCCGCGGGGCGTTTTCGTTCAAGACATCCACGCGCCTAGAGTCGGTACAGACCTGGTCGACAAGCAACCCTATGAGGCAATGGTCATAGACGATACCAATCCGACAACCAGCAGCCGCGATTGGCGTACTCCCTTCATTAAGTATATATTGGATGGATCGGGTTTTCAAGATAAAACGGAGAACGAGCGCCTCATCCGGCGGTCTAAGAATTACATACTGGTTGATGGTAAACTTATGCGAAAGAATGCAAGCTCTGAAGTATTGCTCAAATGCATATCCCAAGATGATGGCGTCAAGCTCTTAGAAGACATACACGCCGGGTCCTACGACAACCACGCTGCCTCCAGAACACTGGTCGGGAAGGCCTTCCGAGCAGGCTTTTACTGGCCAACCGCGGTCGCCGACGCCGAGAAACTGGTCTGACACTGTGAAGGATGCCAGTTCTTTGCCAAGAAGACCCACGTGCCTACTCACAAGATTCAAACTATTCCGTCGTCCTGGCCTTTCGCCTGCTGGGGCCTTGACATGATCGGGCCATTTAAGCCGGCCCCCGGCAACTTCAAGTTCATCTTCGTGCTAATCGACAAATTCTCGAAGTGGAACGAGTACATGCCACTGGTCAAAGCAACCTCTGAGAAGGCTGTGGAGTTTCTCAATCAAATCATACACAGATTCAGGATCCCCAATAGCATAATCACTGACCTGGGTACTCAGTTCACTGGCACTACATTCTGGGACTTCTGCGATGACAGGGGAATAGTCATAAAGTACGTGTCAGTAGTTCACCCATGGGCCAACGGTCAAGTAGAGCGAGCGAATGGAATGATTATTGATGCTCTAAAGAAAAGGTTGTATACTGAGAACGACAGAGCACTAAGACGATGGATGAAAGAGTTACCGGCTGTGGTCTGGGGTCTCCGAACACAGGCTAGCCGCAACACGGGTGTATCACTCTACTTCATGGTTTACGGCACCGAAGCAGTGCTTCCGTCCGACGTAACCTTTGGATCTCCAAGAGTCGAACATTTCGACCAGTCTTCGGCTGACCTCGCCAGGGAGCTTGAAATCAACTACACAGAATAAAAGCGCCTAATCTCGTGCCTTCGAACAGCAAAGTATCTCGAAGCCATTAGGCGGTATCACAACAGGAACGTCAAAGACCGTTCCTTCGTGGTCGGTGATCTGGTACTCAAGTGGAAAACAAGCCAAGAAGGAATGCACAAGTTATCCACACCTTGGGAAGGACCTTTCATGGTCGCCGAAGTCACACGCCCTACATCCTATAGACTGGCGTACCCAGAACGGAACACGCCTGCCTAACTCGTGGCACATAGACAACCTGCGCCGTTTCTATCCATAAGTTCCAGTACATTTCGTTTGTAAATCTCTTATGATTAGTAGTAATAAAATTTTTCTTTCTTGCTATGTACCTCTTTTATATGCAGAACTTTCGACAAGTGCTACAATCTTTTTTGAGGACGAAGGTCCTTAAGGGTCATTAACCCAACTCAGTGATACATCACTCAGACAACATTACAGCGCTCAAAACCATGGTTATGACAAATCAACCTTTATTACAAACTTTATATACAAAGTTTACAATAAACACCCCTCTGGGCGGTCCCTAGTCTAATCCTACAAACTACTCTACAGGCCTACTGCTCGGGCTGATCACCCGCACGGCCTTGCTGTCCAGTCGAAGGGGTCGGGGCCACCGGCGTCTGGCTGGTCGAGACCGCAGGCGTCGACCGCCCATCTCCCGCAATGGACGTCCCCCGACAACTCCCTGGCCGACCTATATGACCCAGGCTGGTTAGGGGGGTTGCCGTCCCGCAGAGGTTAATGTCGCCGATCACCGTTGACGACAGGTCGAGCAGACCAACACGAAGGTTGTCTGCCTCCTGTGGACCCACCTCCTTGGGATACCCCCTCTCCAGTCGGGACAAGTCGACCAAGGGGTAGTGGGCGTGCACCATGCTAAGGACGTGCGCACCGGCAAACTCCCCAGCGTCCTTGACAAACTGCTAAAGCCAGTCCCACGCTCGCTGCGCCTTCTCGACCGGGGTCAGTTTCGGTGCGCGGGGCTGGTCTTCAGGGAGCTCGGGACTGATCAAGTCAAGAACCGGGGCCACTCCTTTCCAGAGCTTGATGCAGTTGGCCTTCCAGGAGTCCCGGTCCTTGATCAGCTCGTCGAGGTGCTTCTTGGTATTTACTTTGAGCACTGGGAACCAAACAGGACGTCAGTGTACACACAAGAATAGGAACGACTGAGTACTCAAAAAATAGGGTAACACGGTTCTCACCAGCCAACTCCCGGCTCTTGTTGCTTAATTCCTCACTAGCTCGGCGCCCAGCCTCTAGCGCGCCGGCACGCTCCTGGTCGAGCCTCTCCTTTTCTTGGCGGAGGCGCGCAACCTCCTCCTCCAAGTCTGCAGGAGCAACTTCCGATCAACAAAAACGACTACGCGGTTATATACAACTGCTCGGAATACATGACTGACCTTTCCTTTCCAGATCCTTGTCGGCCAACCGCCGATTGAGATCGAGCAGGCGCTCTTCCTGAGTACCCATCTCGGCCGTATTCTCCTCGGCCTCCGACCAAAGACGGTCTACTTCTGTGGACAGGGCCTTGTTCTCGACCACGATCCCCTCAATCTGGTCGAAGCACCTTTTCTGGTACTTCGCCGTTTTCATCGCGCCCTACAAAAATCACACATTGAAGTAAGCGACAGAGCATTTACATTTCGAGCAGAACGCAAGACCGCTTACCTTAACCTCATCAACGAGACGCTTTGCTTCGCGCTCCACCCTCGCGGCCTCCTCCGTCTCTGCGAGCTCCTCATGACCAATGAAATGGTCCCCACGTTGGCGCCACACGTAAACGTGCTGGCGACCATCATGGGGGCGACCCTGGATTTCTTCAACTTCGTTGTTGGAGGCCGCTTGAGTCTCCTCGCCCCCTGTGCTTCCCCCAGCCGTGGTCACAGGTATCACTGGACCTTTACCACGGCCAGGGGAGCCCTTTGGCGAAGAGGTCTCTGCTCGGGGTGGAGTGGGGACCCTCCTTTCTTCAGCAGGCGGGGGAGTCAGAGCCTTGTCTTCCTCCTCTGCAACACTGCTCGGGGGAGGTGTCCTCGCAGCCTCTTCATCCCCCGCAGGGGTGCCTGCTCTGGTCTTCGCTGGCGCTGGGTGCTCTTTAGCAGTCTCAGCCCCGACCACCACCGTGGGGTGCCCCTCGGTTCCCTCCTGGGTGGTCTGTGGCGCGGCGTCTTCAACGACAACCGCCGGCTCGGCCGTCTTCTGGCCAGCGATGTTGTTGGGATCATCGTCAGATGCCGCACTAACAAAAGTATGGCATTTTATCAATGTCAAAAGCTGCAGTAACAAACGCAAAAACAATAATAATGATAGGAGGAAGTGTCAAGGCGAGGTTGTTCTACTTACAGATCGGAGCACCTATACGTCGCTGTAAAAACCCTCCTCCTGGTCCTACCGGTCGCCGCTACCGCCTCTGTCGCCCCAAGACGCGTCGGCTCGGTGTGAGGGGCGGGAGGGTCACTAGTCGCCCGGTCGCCAGTGATCGGCGCGACGTCCGGACGACTACCCGACCTTCAGACTAAAGAGGGCGCGACCTCCTCTTCCTCCTCATCGTCATCGACGATCCTGACGAGCCGACGACGCTTTGGAGCTTGGCTGCTCTCCGCTGGCAGCGCCTCCACGGGGGACGGTCCACTGCCAGTGGCCTTTTCCCCACTACCCTGTCGTCGGTGGTCGGGGCGGGGCGGTTCTGTTCCTCGTCACTGCTGGTGTATTGAAGACACCGAGGAGCATCGCCCTCTGGCAGGTCCATCCCCACAGGATTTTCCATGCCAGGTGCCTGTGACACGTACACTGCGCACTGGTCAACGTCTCCAATCTGCGATAGGATCAACAACAAGTCATCAACTAAGAATAAACAATATTCACATGGCAGTACTAGCCAATAACAGTATCTATTTACCTTGGGGACTGGTCGTCCCAACTTGAAGGCGTGCATCCGATCACTACTTCGAACGAAGTTGTCATCTGTTAAGTTGAACAGCTCGTTCATCAGCTGCTGCACTTTCGTCTTCTCCAGACCTTCAGGGCTCATCCTGGTCGGGTCCTGGCTCCCCGTGTACTCATACGCCAAGTGTACCCTCCTCTGGCAGGGCATCACCCGACGCACAATGAAGTTCCCGACCACTCCTGGCCCGTCTAGGCGGGACCAGTCGATCAGGCCCATCAGGTCCGCCACATGCCCAGCGAATTCCGGGCGGTCTGTCCAGCTAACCCTCTTCTCGGGCATGTAGCCCACGTCGCAGAACGTGGCGCTGCCTGGTTCTTCCCTGATGTAGAACCACTTCTTGTACCATTCAGTCAAAGAGGTGTTCCATGGGCAGCTGAGATACCGGTTCTTCATCCCATCACGCAGATTGAGGTATACTCCACCTGCAATCTTGGAGCCTCCAACTGCCCCCTTTTTTCTCAGACAGAAAAGATAACGGAAGAGGTCGAAGTGCGGCTCTATTCCAACATAGGCCTCACACAAGTGAATGAAGGTGGAAATAAGAAGAATGGAGTTTGGGTGCAAGTTGCAGATCCCGATCTCATAGTAAAGAAGAAGGCCCTAGAGGAAAGGATGGACGGGAACCCCAAAACCCCGCTTGAAGAAATCTTCAAAAACGACAATCTCACCGGCGCGGGGGTCGGGGTAGC
The DNA here is from genome assembly GCF_000003195.3 of Sorghum bicolor. Classification (NCBI taxonomy): domain Eukaryota; kingdom Viridiplantae; phylum Streptophyta; class Magnoliopsida; order Poales; family Poaceae; genus Sorghum; species Sorghum bicolor. The sequence continues at coordinate 17,627,911 of NC_012876.2, read as the reverse complement.
TTTCTCCCTCCGGCGCCCTCCAGCCGCCTAGCTCTTGGTTATGCAGCAGACCCATTCCGACGAGGTCGTTGAGGGATCTCGTGCTGCTCCGGGACTTCTTCCACTCCTTCGCCATCAAATCGGCCCTTTTCTTTGAATCACTCTTCGCCATTGCTGATTGAAGACAAGATTGGGTGCTGGAAGATGCGGATGGAAGGTGAAGAAGACAGGAATGGCAAGAGCAATAGGTTTGAAGGCAAAGGTAGGGTAAAGATTACGAGCGCTGTGTTGAGCTTTTTATAACAACAGCTCCACCTCTTCCACTTCCTGCATTCTAGGGAAGTGGGCGGGCCCTGTGGCGGATGCGGCGTTTCGGTTTTCAATAATTACCAGCAGTTAATATGGAGGCTTTTCTGCATAATTGGTGGTTTCCCTTTCTTGAACCATGCAAAGAGCGGCTGCACAGTTACCCGGTGCACCTTTTCATGCAACCGTCTGACAATACGTCAGGGTGCCTTGTCACATCCCGAATTAATGCGGCGGGATGGTTTTTTCAAGAGACAAGTACATTTGGTGGAAAATTATGTATGACTGTCCTGGGACTGTACCGACCAATCCGTGCACTATACGCTCGGGGACTGGTCGACCAGCCCACCAGTTTGAGAACATGGGGACTGTACCGACCAATCCGAGCACTATACGCTCGGGGACTAGTCGACCAGCCCACCAGTTTGAGAACCTGGGGACTGTACCGACCAATCCGAGCACTATACGCTTGGGGACTGGTCGACCAGTCTACTAGTTTGCGAGTTTGGGGATTGTACCGACCACAGAGCAATATATGCTCGGGGACTGGTCGACTAGTCTATTTCAGTTAGTTGACTAGTCGGCTAGTCTATTACATTGCAGCCGAGCATGATATGCTCGGGAACTGGTAAATTCAATTTTTTAGACCTTGCTACAAGGCTCATACTTCGCCTTCCAGCAAGCTCGGGGACTACATCGGTACGATGCATCTAGCGATGCATCTTAGTATTAACGATTTAAAGATGATTTCCATTTTTAGACCCTGGCACCACGTGTCTATGTCACCTACCACCAGACTCGGGGACTAAGTGGGCACACTTCACCTTGCGGTGAATATGCTTGTTTTTTGAAAGTCTTTACTTTTTCGAAAAGTAAAGTGGGCACACTTCACCAGGAAAAAATATATTTTTTGATTAAGAGCACCATGCATTCTTCGAACAACCTGCTTCTTTGATGTCAATGTTGATCAACTGTCTTTTGAGTTGGTCAAAATACCGTTGCAACTGTTTGAGCGACTTTCCTGCTTATTGAAGACGTCAAGCCTCACTGGTCAAAGAAGCTCAAGACGGCGTGTTACATCACAATACATGGTGCTCGGGGACTAGCTGTGGGGGTATAAACCCCTATACCCTTACGGCTAGACTTGGGCCATGAGGCTTGGCCCATCACGAAGACAGTTTGAGGCTTGATCCAACTTCTCGGAGTTTCGCGCAAGGAAACAAGACATGGAGATCAAGCCCGATTCTAGTCGGTTAGAATAGGAATTGATATCATGTTATCTATGGCAATTGTAACCGACTAGGATTAGTTTCCAGATCTGTAACCCTGCCCTCCGGACTATATAAGGAGGGGCAAGGGACCCCCCTAGGTCGATTCATCTCATCTCAACACAATCCAATACAATCAGACGCAGGACGTAGGTATTACGCCCACACGGCGGCCGAACCTGGATAAAAACCTTGTCCGTGTCTTGCGTCAACATCAAGTTCGTAGCTTGCGCACCGTCTACCGATAAACTACTACCGTGAGTATACCCCAAGATAGACTGCCGACTAGCTTTCGTCGACAGTTCTCGTGTAGACATAGTTTCTAGGCCAGTCTTATTATGATTTCATCAAAGTTTTTTTTGAAGAAACTGGCAGGAGCTCTGCCTTCCATATTAGATAGGAAAGAAAGTATATACAAGCAATCCTCTTAAGGAGGCAAAAAAGAGTTCAGAGGTAACAAAAAGGAAAGAGAGGAGACACCAAAATAAAAGGGGGTCAGAGCTCTAGCCAATTATCCTCAGGGCCCTCCTCCTTTGGTCGATGTCCTCCTTGATTCTCATCGCCACCTCCCTTGCTGATTGAAACGCATTGTCGAAGATACGTCGGTTACATTCTTTCCACAAGTTCCAGCAGGTATAGATGACCATGCCATTGAATTTCCTTCTTTGGTCTTTGCTGACTTGTGGTGCAGCTTGCTCCCACCATGTGCGGAAGTGAATGGGCTCATCCTGCATTTGCAGAAGCTCTATGTTGACTCCTTCCCAAGTGAAGATTTGGTTCCAAACAACTTTGGCGAAACCACAATTGAGGCAAAGATGTACGGCTGTTTCAAGGGGGCCATTGCAAAGCGCACAGTGTTCATGGTAGGGCCATTGTCGTTTCTGTAAATTGTCTGTCGTTAGGATCTTTTCGTGGATAAAAATCCACATGAAGACCTTGCATTTATTTTCCGTGTCTGCTTTCCAGATCAGTTTAGGGCTGAATATGCTGTAGGCGCCCTTGAATTGTATTCTGTATGCTGAGCGGGTAGTGTAGGAGCCATCTGCCGTCCATCTCCAAGTGATCGAGTCAGTGGTGCCTTCTTGGAGTTGTACTGATTGGATTCTAATCCACATGGATATGAATTCTTCCATATGTTGGGCTGTGCTGATTTGGTTTCTAAATGTTCTCATCCAATTGTTATTCTGCAGCTCTTGTCTCACTGATCTTCCTTTCCTTGCAACCATTTGAAATAGGTTGGGGGCAAGGTTCATGGGGGCTTCTCCATCTAGCCAGGCGTCAGTCCAGAATCAGGCCTTGTTGCCATCACCAATTGTGATCACCATGGATGCCTGAAACAGCAGCCGGTCCTCCCTATTGCAGGGAATTTCCATGCCTGACCATGGCCTGGAATTGTCTGTCCATTGAAGCCAAAGCCACCATAGCCGCAGAGCTCTACCAAATTTGTCTAAATCTGGTATTCCTAGGCCTCCCAATTCTTTTGGTCTTGCTGCCGTGGGCCAATTTACAAGACAGTGTCCACCATTGGCGTTTTCTTCCCCCTTCCACAGGAAGGATCTTCGAATTTTGTCGATTTTTTTCCTTGTCCACGCCGCTAGTGGGAAGACAGTGAGATGGTAGGTGGGCATTGCAGAGAGCACGGAAGTGATCAGAGTAAGCCTGCCTGCTCGGTTTAGCCATTTTCTTTTCCAACTCGGTAGCCTTTGGCCTATGCGCTCGATGAGTGGCTGAATGTGGACCTTCTGCAGCTTCCTGATGTGTAGTTGCAGGCCTAGGTAGCGGCATGGGAAAGAGTCTCTTACCCCTTGGAAGTCGGCCAGGACTTGATCCAAGTCAAGTTCTTGGCATCTTATCGGATGAATCGAGCTTTTGTGTATGTTTATGTGCAGGCCTGATGCGTTTCCAAATAAATGTAGGATCATTTTTATGGCGTCGAGGTCCCTCTTGATGGGGTTCGTGAAGACTGCCACGTCGTCCGCGTACATAGAAATTCTCCATTTAGCAGCAGATGGTGGTAGTGTGGATAGGATACCTTGTTTTGTGGCAAGGTCCAGGAGCCGTTGCAGGGGATCCATGGCAAGTATGAAGAGCATGGGGGAAAGGGGGTCCCCCTGGCGTACTCCTCTACGGTGCCCAAAGCTCGGGAATCTTTGTCCGTTCAGAAGCGGCGTCGAAGTGGATGTGCGGAATAGGATGGAAATCCATTCTCTCCATCTTGGTCCAAAACCTAGCGCTTGCATGATTTCTAGGAGGTAGGACCAATTTACCGTGTCGAATGCCTTGTGGATGTCCAATTTGAGGAACAGGGTGGGCACTTTGAGCTTATGAAGTCTACGGACCGTGTTCTGGACATACATAAAATTGTCATGGATACTCCTTTTCTTGATGAAAGCACTTTGGCAATTGGATATCATGGAGCCCAGTCTTGGTGCTAGTCTGTTGGCGAGAAGTTTGGTGAAAATTTTGGCGGTGCTATGGATTAGACTAATAGGCCTGTAGTCTGTGATCTCCATGGCGTCTCCTTTTTTGGGGAGTAGGACTATGCTGGCGGTGTTAAGGAGCTGCAGTCCATTGGCGTTCATTGTGTACAGACTATTGAGCGCCAATAAGATGTCATCCTTGATGATTTGCCAATAGGACTTATAGAATTTTCCAGTAAAACCGTCCGGCCCCGGTGCTTTGTCAATGGGCATGGAGTGGATCACCTCCTTGAGCTCGTCGTGGGAGAACGGCAGTTCTAACTCAGATAGGTCTTGTGGTGTATAGCCGAGGGCTTGCCATGCTAAGGTTTGTTGCCTCGAAGGCGTTGAGCCGATGTGGTTTGAGAAATATTCCATAACTATTTTTTCTTTGTCGTTATGTGCAAAAGCCATGCCATCATTTGTGCGCAGACCATGGATGTAGTTCTTTCTCCTCCGCGCACTGGCTTTCATGTGGAAAAATTTTGTGTTTGCATCACCGGCGCAGATGTGTGTGAGCCTCGACCTTTGGCGAATTCTAGCCTTTTCGATGGCAGCAAGCCCCGTGCTACAAATTTTCAGGCGTCGTCTTAGGTCGAGCTCTTCTGGCAATAGTGTTCTGCTTTCCTGTGCCACTTCTAGCTGCAGCAGGATCTCTTTAGCAATGGCTAACTGCAACTTAGTGTCCCCCACTTTCTCTTTTCGCCATCTTTTTAGAGCCTTGGCTACTCTGGACAATTTAGTGTGCAGTCGTCTTAAGTGATTTGAGGAGCTGATCGGCTTGTTCCAAGCCTCTTGAACGGTCTCCTGGAATCCTTGCATGGATGTCCAAAAATTCTCGAAGCGGAAGGGCGGTTGTTTTTTGTGCTCCATTTCGCCGTGCAGAAGTAGGGGCGTGTGATCTGACATAAGCGAAGGCAGGGAGTGGAGGAAGCAAGAAGGGAAAAGAAATTCCCAGTCCGGGGTGCAGAAAACTCTGTCGATGCGAGACATGGTGGGACTGTCCGGCTCGTTCGTCCACGTGAATCGGCGCCCATTAAGTCGAATTTCCTTTAGGTTCATGTTGTCTGATCTGAAGGAGCCCATGAGCCGACGGTTTAGATTCGTGTTGTTTTTGTCTTGGGCTTGGTAGATGAGGTTAAAATCTCCTAGCACCAGCCATCGGCCATGGCTGGGCGGTTGGATGTTCTGGAGCTCTTGGAGGAACTGCAGTTTTTGGTCGTCTCCTTGAGGGCCGTAGACTGTGGTGATTTGACACTCCACACCATCAGCTCTTATTTTGATTGTTGCTGTGATGGTATGCGGGGAGAGCACCACATCGGAGAGGTCGAAGAAGTTTTCGTTAACAGCCAGCAAGATTCCTCCCCTAGTGTTATCAGCCGGTGATACTGCAAATGAGTTAACGAAGTTTGCTCCTAGAATGCGCAGCACTGTGGCCTGATCAATAACCTGCAGCTTGGTTTCTCGAAGGCATATTATTGTGGCGTTGGAGTCTCTCACCAGTTCATTAACAACATCCTTCCTGGCATTATTATTTAATCCCCTTACATTCCAGTTGAGAAGATGACAATTACTTTGTGCCATAAGGAAACAGACAGGAGCCCTGGCTTGATTCATATTGCAGAGAATGAGGAGTTGGAGCATTTAGCATACAGAGGCACCTCCTAGGCAGGCAAGATTGAAGGCCGCTGGCTGCCTGATGGAAGTGAAGGCACAATGTGGTGCAGTTCCCTGGACATTGAGGACGACAGACCAAATCGGCTCACATATCCCTTGGGTGCAGTGGCGGTGCATGGCCCCTGGCTTCTACCACCAGCACCCAGGGGGGTGGCGAGCGGACGCTACAAACGACGAGCAGACTGGTACAAGTAGTTCTAAATGACATGAGTAGTATGCAGGGACTCGATGTGGAGCAGCAGGCGCCTAGAGCTGGGCGATGTCGATGGTAGGCGCCTCGTCGAGGCCACATAGCACTGTCATCGCCTTGATCGCGTCGTCGGAGAGGGGGCCTTGGTACATGTTGAGGTAGTGCAGGAAGCCGTCATCTGGCGAAAGGATGTTATCTTCAGGGACCCCCAATTTCTTCATCAGCACTTGTCTGGCCTTGGCCTGTGCATCTTCTCTTGGCCAGTCCTTCGCCGCAGTGCGAAGGCTTCTACGAGTGGATGTCGTTGGCTTCCTTGTGCAGCGCGCCCTGCTAGTGGATTGTGGCGGCGCTCGGAGAATCGGTGCCTGGACGGGGCGTGACATTGCTTGTGCGAATGTATGCACCGCGTCGTTGTTGGCTGGTTGCTGCGTTGCAGTCGCTTGCTGTTGCGTGCTCACGCCGCGCCGGCGCCTGGTGTAGACGACACCCGGCCTGAAACGGTGAACGAGCCGGGCAGGGGAGCGTCCCATGGCTGCGGCATGCTGAAGAGGTGTTTCAGGGGCCGGGGCGAGAGGAAGTGGCGCCGGCGCCGAGGCCTCCTCCCTGTGCGTCTCGATGTCCCTGCGCGCAGGCATTAAATATACTAATGTGGCACTGTATCAATGAAGTAAGAGATGATAAGAGTTTTATGGAAGCTGAGAGAATTTCATCCCATGAAACTCGTTTGTACTGTTTTCAAAATCAAATGTGTTGAAAAGTGGGACATAAACTCTGTGTTGGAAAGTGGGACATAAACTCTCCATTGAGACTGACCTTAGACCCTGTTTTTATGATTTTTGCTCTATCTCTTCAATAAATACCTTGCCAATTCAGCAAAACGCCTCCTTTGTCAAAAAAAAAAGGAGTTGAAATGGCTGAAGTTGCGCTCATCTCCTGAATTAAGCACTTCATTACTGTGAGAGATTGTCCATCTGTGAAATATAGGTGCCCATGGTTTCAACCTCAATCTCGGGCAATTGCTTATAACTAGCTCATCGAGCACAGGGCACATGAACTCCTCTGTACCATCCTCGCTACAGTATGTCGTCATCCATTCTTCCAGTCTTTCTATCTTCAACAACGTAAATTTTGATAGTTGAAGGAATGCTTGTTTGCGGCCACAGAAATCCCCACCGATTTTTGCAATGCTGTTTGGTAACTGCCCAAGTGGTGGCAGACTGCTGCAGCTCAGTAATTCTTCAACTTATCAGAAACAAGAATTGGGAGATAGTGAGTAATATCCATGAACCAATTTGGAAATCTTGTACTGCTATATCCGTTCAGTTCCAAGTGCTTAAGACCATTCGGTGGAACTAGTGCTCCCAAGACATCCTTGTTCAAAACAGGATCAGCCTCCATAGTTCTTTATTGCAGAACTCAATTCCGATTGCCTCTCCTGGAATCCTTACATTTTCGAGATAGCTTATTTGAAGCTCGGAAGGATTTATACCCTCAAGCTGATGAAGGTTGCTCCCAGAATCACCATAATTTGGGCGAACCACTAAGGGCCCGTTCGGTTATAGAGGTTGCTCCCAGAATCACCATCATTTGGGCGAACCACTAAGAGCCTGTTCGGTTATAGGTGAATGTGGCCAGGAATCATTGCAGATAATAAAAACTTGTATAAATTAACTATCAATCCCGGCCGAAAATTTTCCTGGTAGCCATTCCCTGTGAAATGAATAGAGCCTAAGTGGGATAATGGGTTACATCTGAGCCCGATTTCCTGATGTAGTCCTTCAAACTCTTCGAGCAATCATTAACCACCAGCAGCTCCAAACTATCGATTGAGCCTATACTATTAGGTAGGGAACAAAGATTTCTGCATCCTGAGAGATCCAATGTTTGTAGGCTTTTGAGATTACCAAAGAGATGGAAAACCATATAATATTTGATGATAATTAATTCTAGGGTCTGTATTTGTCGGAGTGTGGACACGTGATCCAGACACTAACGAGTAACGAGTCTGTGTGCCCCTAAACTTAGATGGTGATGCAAGAAGAACACAAGAGATTTATACTGGTTCGGGCTAACGCTGCCCTACGTCCAGTGTGGGGGTCGGATCTTGTATTATCTTGCACCTAGGGTGCTTATAGTAGGGGGTACAAGCAAGTGGTGAGAGAGGGAAGTAATCCTAGGTCTCGGCTTTGTTGGTGGCAGAGTGCTCATGTGAGTTCTCTTGAGTGTTGTGGTTTGTGGGTTGGTTGTGTTGGACTTGTTAGATCTGTCTCTAGACGGTGCACTGCCTCCCTTTTATAGCCGCAAGGGGAGGTGGGTTTTACATGAGTAAGTCTTAGTTCATAGAGGGATTATGACGTCGGAACTGTAGTTGCTGGTCGTCGCGTCCTTGAGGTAATGGCAGCGGCGTGGTTGTCCCTGTTGATCATGGGGGTCATCCTTTGTACTATGGATCTTCTCGCCTTGCCGAGCCCTGTTTTGGGTCGTGGCAATCCTTTCCGAGGCCTTGTCCCCTGTCCTGCGTCGAGGAATAGTGACTACTTGGTTGTGGCAACAACACTGTGATTTAACATCTCCCATCCCTTCCTTTGTGCGGCCGTACTCATAGTGGCGTAGGTAAGGCATAACAGGGATGGGAGTTGTTAGAACAGTGGGAGTCATTTCTGCTGCAGTATAGATGGAGGCATGGTTTACGTCACGTCCACAGTACAGTCGTCGTGCGTGGGAAGCCTGGCGCCGGACCGGGGCTCAGGCGAGGCGTTAATTCCGCTCAAGACTGGGGCTCGGGCAAGGCGGTATTTCTGCTCGAGATCGGGGATCGGGAGAGGCGTTGATTCCGCTCGAGATCGGGGCTCGAGCGAGGCGTCAAATACGCTCGAGACCAGGGCTCGGGCGAGCCGTTGAACTCACTCAAGACCAGGGCTCGGGTGAGTCGCGGGTCATGCTCCGCATGGCTGGGCCTCCTTGTCGGACCTAGAAGAAGCTGGTTCGGTTAATCTCGAGGCCTCCTTTTGCTGTTTCCCCCCTTTGATTAGGGTATCCCGGTTAATGGTACCCGACAGTAGCCCCCAAGCCTGTGGAGGAGTCTGAGTACTCTACAGAGGTTCTTCAACGGTACACAAGTATTTTTGAGATCCGGCTTCTTTGCCTAAAAAGCCTTAGCTTACTTCCAAGGGGTGCGCGCGAGCGCACCCCTCGTGTGTAGCCCCCGAGGCCTTGAAGGAATGATTTCATTCCTTTAAGGGCTTTTATTCGTGTGGCACGTGGGAGCTTTGAGGGAGAGGGTTCATGTTCTATGTATGCAACGCTCGTTACCTCGGCGCAGGTATAGCCCCTGAGCCTTTACCCGTAAGCAAAGGTCGATCAAGGACCTCCTGATTTTGTTTTTGTCCCTCATTCATCCTTTCGTTCGAAGGAGGGGTAGGAGGCACTATGCTACCCTCAATGGGCGAGCTATGGCATTCCCATTGAGTTGCTAGAGGGTAAGTCCAAGTGGATGTCTGAGCCCCATTCGATAGGGGTCGACTTGCGGCCTAGGCACATCTCAAGATACCCGAGGGTGGTCTCGGTGGATGTCGGTACCATTCGATAGGTTCCGAGGGCTCAATGCCTCCCTCGATGGGATTCCACTCACATGACACCCGCATGGATCTCGAACACAACTTGTAAGGACAAGCCGAGCCTTTGTTGGGCTCGGACCGTGGCCTCTTTGGGGCTCGTCCTTAGTCATGCCTCACTCTATTTTCCTCAGGTGACTGTTTGAACCCAACTTGTAGGCCAGTCTTGCAACCCTTGGACCGTAAGAGGCCATGGCCTGGATTTCCTAACCTTGGAAGGTATCGTCCGAGCTTGGGGGGTCGGGCGCTCCTTTTGAGACGGTTTCCTCAGGAGAGTCAGAATGGCCCCGCCGTTTTACCACACCTAGATGGGACGGCTCACATGCCGAATTTAATGCATGTGTGCGTGTAGTTAGCGAGGAAACAGGGGAAGTGGGCGGTTGGGATACCGTGCGTGATTAATGCCAGGGCGAACGGTTCACCTTTTCACCCATTTGATTTGCGACAGATGGACTCCAGTGCTTCTCCTATATAAATAAGGGTGGGGGTGCTCTGGTTCTTTCCTTCCGCACTCGCTTCCATCTGCCTTTGCCTTCAAGCTCCCATCTTTGCCTCCAAGCTCCCGCTCTTTCCTTTCTCGCCTCCTACTCTAAAGAGAAAAAGAGAGAATGGCGGCCAAGATTGCCCCTGATGTGTGGCCAGTGTGCAATGTCACCGAGGCTGTGCTCAAGGCCCATGTCGAGGATGGCCTTCTCTGTCCTGTATTGGATGAGAAGACGCCAGAATGGATCGTTCCTCCAGTGAACGCGAGGGAGCCGAACCGGCTAGAGGGCTATGTGGTTTGCTTCCTCGCGTTCCTCGACCGGGGTTTCGACATTTCAGCTAGCCAGTTTATGCGGGCTCTCACCCACTACTATGGGGTGGAGCTCCATAACTTTAACCCCAACTCCATCACACAAGCGGTTGTCTGTGCCCCATGTGTGTGAGGGGTATCTGGGGACCCCTCCTCACTGGAACCTCTGGCTCCACCTTTTCACGGCGGACATGTCGTCGAAGAGTGGAGGTGCAGGAGGGGTTCAGAAGCCCTTGAGGGTCGGAGGTTGCACGCTTCAGCTGCGGTAGTCACGCTCCCACCTCTACATCTAGAGTTTGATGCCGTCCTCGAACTAGGGGTGGTAGAATGGGTGGTTCTTGTTGACACCTGTTAACTCACAAAATTTGTTAGCATTTATTTCTCCACCAGATATGAATATATACTAGAATAGGGTTATTACTAACAATTTCCACGAGTTTTGTATATTCTGTGTTTTCTAGGGTTTATTCTAGAAAGAGCTGAAAAGAGGGATTCAAGTGCAAAATAAACACGAAACTTATCCGCGACGCAACAACACCGCCAACGAGATGTGGGAAGACTCTGGAAGACACCCGAAGAGCTGGGAGGCCAGAGGCCGCCAGGTGGGGCTGGCCGGCCGCACCCTAGCGCCAACCGGTGCCCCCCTGTTAGGGTTTTGGCCCCCCTTCTGGAACCTTCCTCCACCACCTCCGAGGAGCCATCTCGGCCGCTTGTTAAGTCGGTTTGATCCATCTCACCGGGCTATAAATAGAAGGCTAGACCTCTCCTTAGAGGTGGCCAGATCAAGAGATGAAGAGTCAGAGCATTAGATAGAGATCCACTAGATCTAGGCTAGCCATCAAGATAGAGATTAGAGAGATAGATTAGAGGAGTAGAGATTTGAAGGAGTCATGGCCTGTCGGAGCTTCCTCAAGAGCTGTATTCGTCTGGATTCGGCTCCCTCGCCCAGAGCTGCGTTCTGAGGTACTTTTGTATTTACCATTCTGATTCAAGTAAGCAACTTGTTCTTATTCGTTCTTTAGTTTGCAACTCATATTATATTGAGTACTTCGATTTGGGTAGCTCCTAGGTCGGAGTAGTGATTCGTAGCATAGACGTGGTGTCTGGGCTATGGTTGCTTGTAGATGTCCCCTAATCAGCCGGACAGTGGTAGCTTGCGTAGGTGACTTTAAAGCTACATTGAATCCTCTGTGTTCCACTTCCCGTTGATAGGACTGATAGGCTTATAGGTGCCTGATAGGAGATTACTCTGTTTCTTCTCCTATTCGGGTTACTTGCCCGATAAGACAATATTATACAAAGCTTACCGGTTATTATAACCACAGTACATTAGCTATTTCCTCATTCTCAATAGTTTTCTAAATTGATTGTACCCCCTTAGATTAAGAATTATAGACTAGGTCATAAATCACCTACTGTTCCTTAAAACCGAGTTGATCTTGGTGAAGTGCTGACCAGTATATATCTGTGCGCTTGCGGAAAGTTTGATTATAATCATTATTAGGGTGTAGTTAATTTATAACAACAAGCATTTCTGGCGCCGCGGGGAATGGCTTGTTGATTTTGACATTAGTCTATCTTAGTCTATAGTTATCCTTAAAAAAATATTAAAAATATAAAAATATATAACAAAAATTGAATCTCAACTTTTATATCAATATGGAGCACAGGGATCGTACCTCTAGCCAAAGGAATCTTCTAAACGTATCACATCATCTGGCTATGAGCTACGCCTAAGACTAATTAAATTAGTTCAAGAACATATTTTTTGTGGTACTTCTAGCGAAAACCCCTATTCCCACTTAGCCGATTTTGAGTAGACATGTTCATGTCTGAGTATTAAGGGCATGGCCGATGAGACTTTAAGATGGAAACTCTTTCCATTTTCATTAATGGGTCGAGCCAAGAAATGGTATAATATCCATGTTGGGAATATTCAAGGAGACTAGGATATATTACGAAAAGACTTTTGCCTTAAATTCTTCCTAGTAGAAAAGGTTGCTAAACTTTGGTTTAAAATTATAGGATTCAAACAATTAGACAATGAATCGCTAGGCAAGGCTTAGGATCATTTTGATGGCTTTGTAAATTGTGGACCTAATCTTACTTTACCAGAACCCATGCTTTTACAACATTTCTGTCACACCCAAATTTCAAGAATGAAATAGAGTGCATAAAGGCTTATGTGCACCCCAGAAACAGTCGCACATATAAGTTGACAAACATCAAATAGTACCATCACAATGTTTATTACATAGCGGAATAGTAATCATTATATAGTCTTAAACAAATAAAGATACTCTCGACGGAAGCACCACACAGGGACACTATTGACGTCTTAACTGATCAAATAAGTCATCAATTCTAGGCAAGGGATACTTATTCTTGATAGTGACCTCATTAAGTGACCGATAATCAACACACATTCTCTGACTACCATCCTTCTTATCAACAAAGATAACTGGTGCACGCCATGGTGAAGAACTAGGACGAATGAACCCTTTATCTTGCAATTCCTTTATTTGTTTCTTAAGTTCTTCTAGTTCATTAACCCCCATTCTATATGGTCTTTTAGCTATGGGTGTAGTAGTAGGTAATAATTCAATTATAAACTCAATGTCACGATCAGGTGGCATACTCGGCAATTCATCTGGAAATACATTTGGAAATTTATTCACAACACAGTCCTGAGGATTAGCATCATCATCCAACTGGTCCACTATGGCTGTCTTTTGTTTCTGCCCCTTAACCCCAACCTTGAGTCGGTCTCCAGTTGGTGATATTAATTCCATTACCTTCCCTTCACACTTAATCTTTGCATTTTGTTGCATCATCCAATCAGTACCCAATATGAGATCAACTCTAGTTGTCCTCGGTACTATGGGGCTCACTTTAAAGTCTACCTCCCCTTAAAGTCAAATTAATTGGAAAGCAACAATGTGAAGCGAGTATAGTCCCTTTTGGTGAATTTACAGTTATGGGGCTTTTCATGGCACAAGCAAGTATATTATGTGTTCTAATGAACGCTTGTGAAACGAATGTATGCGAAGTTCTAGAATAAAAAAGAATGGTAGCGGGAGTGGAATGGACATCAAACGTACCAATCATAACTTTAGGTTCCTCCACAACTGTCACTGCAGACACATGATTTACTTTTCCAGTGTTAGGTGTCCGATTATTCTTCTGGTTGCTATTTTGGCCTTGGAAATTCTGTGGGTTGAGGTTCTCTGGACAATTATAAGACATATGTCCCTCCTTTCCATAGCGGAAACACCTATTAGGAGTGTTGGGAGCACTATTCTTCATTGGGGTGGCATTAGAATTCCTTGATTGAGGTGTCTGTCGACCATCCTGCTGCTGATAAGAGTTACGCTGCTGAAAATGAAAGCGCTGATTCCCACTCTGCTATTGATTCTGGAATTGTTGAGGATACTGATCACGGTTCCATTGGCTAACTGGTCCCTAGTAACTCTGATGGGAACCCTGTTGAGAGCCGAAGCACTAGCGGTTATTACTACCCGAACTTTGTCCTTGCATTCTCCTCTTCCGATCCTGACTCTTGCGCATATTATCAAGTACAATGGCATGGTTCACTAAAGCTTGGAAAGTAGGATAAGTGTTTCCAGCCAACTAGAATCTAAGATCATAGTAAAGCCCTTTCATAAATAGACGTTGTTTATCAACATCTTCCCTGACCTCATTAGGAGCATAGCGAGCCAGCTGTTCGAAGGTATCATGATACTCTGCAACAGTCATAGAGCCCATTCTGAGTGATCTAAACTCCTCTTGCTTTATCTCTATCATTCCTTCATTGATGTGACATGCCTTGAAATCCCTGCAGAATTCCTGCCAAGTAACAGCGGAAACATTATTAGGACGAGCAGCTTGGTATGATTCCCACCAAGTCTAAGCTGCTCCCTGTAGCTGTCCAGAAGCATATAACACCTTCTCCAGATCATTGCATTGAGCTATGTTTAACTGTTTTTCCACAGCACACAACCAATCATCTACTTCCATAGGGTCAGCAGAATGAGTGAACACTAGAGGTTGTCCTTGCATAAACTGGCCACGCTTATCCCTCACATGAACTGATGGTGGTGGTGGTGGTGGAGCTGCAGACTAGTGCTGAAGATGTTGTATGAACGCATGCATCATCTTGTTATGTGTATGCATAAGTTCTTCCACAGAAATTGGGGCATTAGCACCCCTACCACGGCCTCTGCCTCTGCCTCTGCCTCTTCCCCTTGCTGCCATCTGTATTCCAAAGCACAGAAACAACTCTCAGCATTATTCAACATGATAATTATAAGAGATAAGTAAATCTGAATTTTCTGGGCGAAGTCCAACATCAGCAGTTCTGAAAAACAGTCATATCTCGAGTTCCAGATGTCAAAAAGATATGTTCTTTATACCGTCGGAAATATAAAGAACTTACCTACAGTTTTACTTTAGATCATGTTAACAGATTCTGTCAATAAATTAGTCATAACTGTGCATAACCAAAACTGTTTCAGAATTCCAGACTGCACAGAAACCTCAACTTTGAACAGTTATACCTCACAGCTCATAATAGATAATAATGTCGTTCTTGTGGCGTTGGAAAGATAAAGAAGTCTAGTTATTCCCAGAAAAATTTGATAAACTTTGCACAAACATAATTTGAGAAATACCAGAGTCATTGCATACTGCTCCAAAAATCAGCAAAGGACAGAAACAGAATTTAACCAAACCCAACTATTTAGTTCATTAATCCTTATGCCTTAGTCTTATAAACTAAATGAAATTGTGGAGAAAATCCACAAGATCATTACACTCATTACAAAGATCCAAATCAAGCATAAGCATAATGATAGACCAAACCAAGCATAAAAGGTTCACACTTCAAGCATTGACTCAACTTGCGGTACTATCGTTCTCTTCATATTAAGGGTAAAGATCCTAAAACTCCTATTTCATTGACGCCAGAAAGTGGTAAGAGAAAGTTCTGAAAGCATATTAAAGCAAGGAGTGAGGGTGAGAACAAGTCTTTTAAAATAAGCATCAAGGTAAAGATGAATAGCAATGGAAAGGATATAGTGTAGAGAAAAGTACCAAGGTTTATAGAACAAGGATTTTATAGCAATTTTAAAACTTTAGGACGGCCAATTTCTAACTAGGCTTGCATTCGATAGTCAACAAAGCTTTGATACCAATTTGTCACACCCAAATTTCAAGAACGAAATAGAGTGCATAAAGGCTTATGTGCGCCCGAGAAACAGTCGCACACATAAGTTGACAAACCTCAAATTGTACCATCACAATGTTTATTACATAGCGGAATAGTAATCATTACATAGTCTTAAACAAATAAAGATACTCTCGACGGAAGCACCACACAGGGACACTGTCGACTGGTTGACCCCAAGCCTAGTACTCATAACAGTAGTCCTCATTCCAGTCATCTTCATCAGAATATCCTAAGGTGTTTGTGAAATAGCAAGAGTGAGCACATGTCATACTCAACAAGTATAACCATGGGTTTACGAGGCTCAATAAGCTAACACTGGTTTGACTGCATTTAGCTTTTATATGTATATAGCATATTTATCATTGAATAGCAAATATCAAGGTAGCATAATTAATCCCATAACCACATGATCAAATGTAAGCATAATTAATACTAAACATAAATGATAAGTAAATGATCATAATAACATAACAAGTGTCATCATCTTAGTATAGATGTCCCCAAGGCCGCTTCTGACCGTGAGCTCGGCTAGTATACTAGTTTTTTAACACTCTACAGAGGTTGTACATCTTTACCCACGAGGCCCGTCGACCTCTTAGCTCACTTCCAAGGAAAGCTGGTAGGGTTCACTATGAAGCCTTTCAAAGGTTTCGTCTAACAAGTTAGGGCCATTAGATTCACTCGGCAGGAAGGTATAGAGCCCCCTTCCATGGCACATAACACGTAGCCTATACACACGGACAGAGGCCGCACTATACCTAACGTGTCTAGCCATTCTTACGCTATTTAAGGTAACCGCTAACAAGCTAGAAAAAGGTCCTCATACTAAGCTAAAGCCAGAGCCATTATAGCCCTCATGGTTGCACTATTATCCCGGGTGATCATGTACAGACAAGATCTCATTAGTTATACGTCATCTTTTAACGTTCATTGCATAGTCATTAATCATCTTACAAGATCATGGATTAAGTCAAGCACTAGCAAAAGCTACCCAATGCATAATCAAGTAGGTATCAAGGAGTTCAAGATAACAAGTACCTATGATTTCACTAGGGTTGTCAAGGTGGACACATGCATATGATATATGTATTAAGGTGTGTAGGTAACAAGGATGATCCCAAGTTATACTTGCCTTGATCAAATCTTTGCCGTTGCTCTTGCTGGTCATCAAAAGATTGGCCTTGATCACCAACGTACTGCTCACCGTCTATACTCAATCATCAATCAACAAAACGCATTCCAATGGAGACAATCATACACAAAGCAAACAAGCTATAATAAGAACAATACACCAACAGTGGTGAAACTAATGTAAAAGTTTATAAAAATATTCTACGCAGCGCTACGATCACACAAACGTAAAGATCACAAAAATCAGAATTAAAATGGAGAAGTTTTGAATTTTCTAAGATTTCCTATAGAAAAATAATTAATTAAATAGTACCACAAAATTAAAATGTTAGAAACCGAAACTACAGTGACACAAACATGTGGAGCTCGCAAAGACAAACCTAACGGAATTTGAATGGGTCAAATCAGAGTTATAATGAGCATTTTATAAGCTAATCAATTTCAGTGGCAAACTTGTAATTTGTGAAAACGTATTTCTGAACTTAAGACGAGCTGTTTACGTTTTCAACAGATAGAAAACATATTTCACGAGGGCGCCAAGGGACGGCGGGTTGATTCGAGGAAAGAGCAGTGACTCTTTAGCAAAAGTTACCCTGAAGGGTTATCTTCTAATCTAGTGCATTGATCTAGGATCCTACGGCTCAGATTCGTCCAGGGGGTTCCAGTCGGCGGCGGCGTGGCTCACCATGGCGGCGCCACGGCCACGGCCCCAGAAGCTCGCTGGAGAAATTGAATCTCGCGATTCCTAGCCTCTCTGGATGAAAGGAAACTACCAGGGGAGAGAGGAGCTTACCCCGAACTCTCGTAGGAGGTTTTCTCGGACTGGAAAGGGATGAGGAGAGCTCGCGATGAAGGCAGCTCGACTCAAAGCTCAGCAAGATCCCGAACTCGGCGAAGAACGACATCTAGGGTTCCCGAGGCGCTAAAGATGGCAAAAGAAAGTTGCAGGGAAGGGCCAACTGCTAAATAGGGTCGGTTGAGCGCGAAAAGCACCAAAATCCTAAAGTTGTAGGGATTTGGTTTCCAACTTAGAAGACACAGCGTGGTTTCGACTAGGAAAGAGGAAGGGTGGAGGAGGGATGGGGCGCTGCCATGTGGGACCGGGGTGTCAGTGAAAGAAAGGGCAGGGCCCGTTCGCGAGAGGGTAGAGAGGAGGGAGGCACGCGCTTGGGTCGGGGAGCCGAGGGAGTGGGAGTTGGGCCTCGCGCGGCTCTGGGCCGCCAGGCCGAAACAGGGAGAAGGTGAGGTTTTGTTTGTTTTTTCATTTTCTTTTCTAAAGCATTTTTTCAATTAGAATTTGAATCAAATAAATTCAAACAAAAAAACCAACCACACAAAATAAAATATGCTCTAGCATGAATACATAAACAAGTTTCCAACCTTATGATAAATTTGTAATTTCAACAATTTTGTTTTATTTTACTAAGTTAAATGCTCACAAAAAAATACTTAAATAAATCATATTAAATCCAATTAATTGAAAATCAAATTTTGGGTGTTACAATTTCTTTTTAGGCCTTAATGATAGAAATCAAGAATACCTTAATTTGGCCTTGGGAGGAGCATTTATGCATATTACTGTTGATCATGCTAAAAATATTCTTACTAATATTCTAAATGATCTCCCCAAAGAAAAAGAAGAGTTGTTAGAAGAAGAGTCTCTGTTAGCTGAAAATAAACTTTTACCTGATTCATCTCAATCTATAGTTGAACTAGCTAATGAGAAGGAGATAACTCCAAATTCTGAATGGATGTTTGAAATTGAGGATGATTTCTTTGATGATTATGATAATACTACATTTTATCGTAAGATTATTCAACCCCAGCAATCTAGAGATTTTAATCCTAATTTCTCACATCCTAATGATTTAAAATTTCTTAGATAAATTATAAGAGAATTAATCTTTATTTTGGGTGATGATTGGTTGATAGAATCTGAGCAATCGCCTGAAGTAATTTGTTTTAATTCACCCTCTGTTGCTATAAAGTTGCAAGTAGATTCATATCCTTTTGAAGCTTTATACAACCCAGTTGTAGGAGTCAACATTATGTCATATACTTTTGCTAAAGAATTCTGGAGAGACATGCCATTAATTCCTACAAATAAATTATTAAAGAATTGTTCAGGACACATTACTCCTAGCTTAGGAGTTTTGAGTGCACTTCCTATTGTTATTAATGATTTCCACATTTTGCGAAATTTCTATATATTTGATGTGTGGGATTTCGATGTAATGATTGGAGTACCCATAATAAAACTTCTTCAAGAAGGTTGTAATGGTAAATTAAACATTAAATTTGGGAAAGGATTTAGTTTTTCAATACATATAACTCATGCAGTAAAAGTTAAAGCAGAACCCCTTCCTAAATTAGATCCAATAGAAGAGGTTAAGACATCAGAATTCGATAATTTTATCAACCAGATTTAGAAGATGATAACTAGTTCTTCATCGATGAAGAGGAAGAGGACCCTATCGATCCTGAACCTCTTGATGTATTACTAGAGCCACTTAAACCTCCTATTGAGCTTAAACCACTACCTTCTGGGCTTAAATATGTTTTTTCTAAATAATGATAAAAAATATCCTATAATTATAAGTGATAAACTCTCAGATGAAGATACTTATAAACTAATAACTGTTTTAGAAAAACACCGAGCTACTTTTGGTTATTCACTCTAAGACCTAAAAGGGATTAGCCCTGTCCTTTGCACTCGTCGCATACCAACCAATCCAGAAATTACACATTCAAGAGAGCCTCAGCGTAGACTCCAGAATACAATGAGAGAGCTAGTAAAGAAAGAGGTCTTAAAGCTTTTACATGCAGGGATTATATATCCTATACCACATAGTGAGTGGGTAAGTCCTTTGCAAGTTGTACCTAAAAAGGGAGGAATGATAGTTGTCCAAAATGATAAAAATGAATTAATACCCCAGAGAACTGTCACTAGATGGCAAATGTGTATAGATTATAGAAAACTCAACAAGGCAACAAAGAAAGATCATTTTCCTCTACCTTTCATTGATGAGATGCTAGAGCGTTTAGCCAATCATTCTGTCTTTTGTTTCCTTGATGGTTATTCAGGATATCACCAAATCCCTATCCACCCTGATGATCAAAGCAAAACCACATTTACATGTCCCTATCATAGAATGACTTTTTGGGTTATGTAATGCACCCACTTCTTTTCAAAGATGCATGATGTCTATTTTTTCTAATATGATAGAAGAAATTATAGAAGTTTTTTGGATGATTTTTCAGTTTATGGAAAAACTTTTAATGATTGCTTAGAAAATTTAGATAAGGTTTTGCAGAGATGTGAAGAAAAACACTTAGTCCTCAATTGGGAGAAATGTCATTTTATGGTTAGAGAAGGAATAGTGATAGGACACTTAGTGTGAGAAAGAGGTATAGAGGTAGATAAAGCTAAAATTGAAGTAATTAAACAACTACCTCCACCCGTTAATATAAAAGGAATCCGAAGCTTTCTTGATCATTGTGGTTTTTATCGTAGATTTATAAGAAATTTCTCGCAAACTGCTACGCCAATAACTAGATTATTAGCTAAGGATGTACCCTTTGAATTTGATGATGAATGCTTAGAATCATTTAATATTCTTAAAGAAGCACTTACGTCAACACCAATCATTCAACCCCCTGATTGGTCTTTACGTTTTGAAATTCTGTGTGATGCTAGTGATTATGCTGTAGGAGCAGTCTTAGGACAAACAAAGGATAAAATACATCATGCAATTGCTTATGCTAGCAAAATAATTATAGAAGCACAATTAAATTATGCAACCACTGAAAAAGAACTTTTAGTTGTTGTTTTTGCTATTGATAAATTTAGATCTTACTTAGTAGGAGCTTAAATAATTGTTTATTCTGACCATGCTACTCTTAAATATTTGCTCACTAAGAAAAATGCTAAACAATGATTGATAAGGTGGATTTTATTACTTCAAGAATTTGATTTGGAAATTAATGATAGAAAAGGAATAGAAAACCCTATTTTTGATCATTTGTCTAGGATGTATTTAAAAAATCATCAGGAATGACCTATTAATGACTCATTAAGAGATGACATGCTGTTTAAAGTGACCAAGATAGATCCTTGGTACGCGAATATTGTCAACTTTATGGTTGCAGGATACGTACCACCAGGATAAAATAAGAAGAGGCTCATTTATGAAAGTTGTCTCCACATATCCACCCTACCTCTTTCGGGTATGCTCAGATGGGTTGCTGAGAAGATGTGTACCAGTGGAGGAAGACATGCATATCATTCAAAAATGCCATTCATCACCATATGGAGGTCATTATGGGGTATTCCGCACTCATGCAAAATTTGGCAGAGTGGTTTCTTCTGGCCAACCATGTATGAAGACACCAAAGATTTCATCCAAAGATGTGGGTCATGTCAGAGGCACGGAAATATCATTGCTAGAGATGTTATGCCACTCACCATCAATCTTCAGATAGAACTCTTTGACGTCTGGGGAATTGATTACATGGGACCATTTGTGAAATCATGGGATTATGAGTACATTTTGGTGGCAATTGACTATGTATCCAAGTGGGGTAGAAGCCATGCCATCCAAGAAGGCTAATTCAAGACACTCGAAGAAGATTTTTGAAGAGGTTATATTTCCAAGATTTGGAACACCTAGGATGGTTATAAGTGATGGAGGAACACATTTCATTGATAAGAAGTTTCACTCATACCTACAAGCTCATGGAATATGACATAATGTCGCTACTCCATATCATCCTCCGACAAGTGGCCAGGCAGAAACCTCAAATAAACAAATCAAAAACATTCTCTAGAAAAAAGTAAATGAGATGGGAACTCAATGGAAGGATCGGTTACCAGATGCACTACGGGCATACCGGACAACATATAAAACACCTTTGGGTATGTCACCATATCAACTGGTATATAGTGAGACCTATCACTTACTGGTCGAACTAGAACATAAAGCTCACTGGGCTATCAAAAGATGGAATATGGATTTATAAGCCGCTGGAGAGAGAAGAAAAATGCAATTATCAGAATTAGAAGAATGGAGAGAAAAGACGTATCACAATTCGAAGATCTACAAAGAATGAACGAAGAGATGGCATGATAAGAGGATCAAGAAGAAGGAATTTGCACCAGGAGATAAGGTATTACTTTTTAATTCCAGGTTCAAATTATCCAGGCTTGGAAAATTGAGGAGCAAATGGGAAGGACCCTTCATAGTCATGAATTCATCACCACACGGAGCGGTAACTCTACAATCAAGCGAAGGTACGTTATTCAAGGTAAATGGACACCGACTTAAACTTTATTTAGAACCATTTGATTCAAGAGTAGTTGATGAAATAGAATTCATCCAATTGCCAACATATTAAGCTCTATTTATTTTGGTACAAAATTTTATCCGAAAACATATCTAACAGAAAATAGGAAGAGTCTAAAGGCACCACGCAGAAGGGCACCTGAGGTGGGCCCCTGGTTGGGCTAGCCAGTGCCTATGTGGGGCCGATCGGCGCCCCTGTTGACGGGAAATAAGACCTAGTTCTATATACTCAAAAGCCTATCAACTGTCCTCGATTGAAGGAAGATAAGCATCACATAAACATATTTATCACTAATAAAGTTCCACTTGTACTCTTAGCTTGTTCAATGCAGGGAAGAAGGAAATGAGCCCTATGGGCCCCATAACCTAGGTCGACCGACCGGGGTTTGGGCCCACCAGGGGCTCTCCTCCATGGCATGAGCCATGGCATACTCCAAGGAGTCAATCCTAACCCTTGGATCCAAGTGTGCATGCCCTCAACGGTTCAAACACTTAGCACATGGATCCTTGGGCCCATATGGAAGCAAGCAAGTGTGCAACTAGACTCAATTTTGGACAACACTTCACATGATAAGTGGGGACACCACTAGGAGGCCAGTGGTGGGCCAGGGGCCCCAAAGGTCGGTCGGCCGACCTTCCAATTGGGTGATGCCACCTGGCCCAACCTCCCACCGACTTAAAGACATTCCAGAAGGTTAGTGGGACCCACTGTCAGCCACAGGGCAGGTCAACCGACCTACATGTGGGCCCCATCTGGAGTCGGTTCACTCCCACCGACCTTCCTCATGTGTGGCAATGCTTCAACCGTCCATCTAAGACGGTTGGGAGGTCGGTGCATCCAAGGGTGGAGAAGGAAGGAGCACGCGGATCGCTGACGTGGCACCCCCTCTCTCACCCCTATATAAGGAGGGGTCCTCCATCTCACATCTCACATCTTCCAACTATCATTTCATTTCCAAATCCCACTTGGGAGATCAAGTGTAGTGTAGTCTAGTCTAGAGTGGGAGTTAGAGTCGAGTCGAGCGAAGCTCGGGTCTCCGGAGCTGTCTTCTGGAGAGTCTGGTATAGCTCTTGTTCCTTTTCTCTTATATTACATTATTTATATAGTCTTTCTTTACTTTACTAAGTATTTACTTCAAGTCTTTACTTTGAGTATTGCTTAGTGCATTACTATACCTGTAGTAGTGTTGTGTCTTAGTCTTATTAGTGTAGTTGCCTTAGTTAGATTATGTCTTCAACACCTTGTGTGTGTTCCACTATCATTAGGGGCTTTGGCTATTTATGTGATAGTTGAAGTTATAAGACTAGTGTAAGCGAGGTGCTTAGGCTAGCGTTTATTAGTGGATGCCACCGTATCAAACGTGTTAGCGGGCGGCGGCGAAGCGTGACAGGCCTCTGCTTCCTAGTAGGTTCTATTCACGTCGGGTACGGTTTGTAGGCACCCATAAGACAAAGGTCCGCTTGGATAGGAGTTTCGTCCTCCAATTGCAGTCGACTTCCCACCACACAATACTGTTTGGATACTAGTCTAGTTGAGTCATTTACATTGATTAGGATTAGAACACAGAAGTAGAGTTAGATACATAGGAGTCCTTACTCACTCGTTGTCCTCCCACCTAGCTAGCTCACTACCAGTTATCTTTACTTACCTTTATCTGACTTATCTATTATTCTATCTTGCTATTCTTACCCCCTTATTAGCAGTGAACTTAGATTGAGTAGACACAAACCATGGATATCCATCCATATATTTATTAGAGAGTCTTAGTCCACTTCCTGTGAGCGAACTATAAATTACGACACCGCGGATACTCACCACGGTTGAAGTGCTACAGCGGTACTGTTGACGGTTCTTAAGTATCAATTTTAATCATCAAATAAATAAGGAAAAGGACCTATATGCAAGCAACACCTAGAATTAGGGTTTGATCTGACAGAATTCCACGAGTTTTGTTGTTTATCTATTTCTGTAGGGGGTTATCACGAAATATGGAAGAAAGGCCCACACGTCGGGTTTACATAGAGATATTAACTTGGGCGCTAATTTTCGTCAAACTAGAAGAGTTCAGAAGCAACACGAGCGAGCGGGAGGCCGACCGGGCCCACAGATAGGGCGCCCGCCCTGCCCCCCTAGGCGCCCGCCCACCTATGGTGGCCAATCAGGGTGCATCACGAGGATTATGCTCCACCGCCTCTGAGGTTTAAGGAAAACCATTCAAATCGGTCGGTTTGATCCAACGACCCAGATTCACTTGAGGGGACTATATAAGCAGGACCCTTGGCCCCTGGAGGAGGGCAATCCCATTATTCATTAGCATATTTTCTAGAGAGGATTCAGAGAGAGAGGTTCCTTTAGGGTTCCAACCTCATAGGGCTTAGCATCCAATGTGAGAGTAGAATTAGTTCTACTAGATTGAGAGAGATAGAGTGGAGGTGTAGATCGGAGGAAGCCCGACCTGTCGGTGTCTACTCCGAGGTTGTACCTACGAGATAAAGTCTCTTAACCCGAGGCTTGCTCCTAGAATTCTTCAGTATTTTGACTTCTAAATTCTAATAAGTTCTTTGTTTTATTGTTCTTTGGTTTATGAGTTTACTTTGATCTCTTCGCGTAGAGTTTAGAGTAATCATCTCTAGCGTAAACGTGGTGTTTGGGCTAGGATACTCATAGATATCCCCTGTCTAGCCGGACTGTGGTAGTAGCGAGGAACGTGACATTTCCGAGCTACCTTTGTAGCCCATAATCCCATTAGCAAGATCGATAGGGTTTATAGGTGCGGGTCGAACATCCTCTGTGGTGTCTAGATTCCGTGAGCCTCCCCAACAGAGCAGTAGATCATCCTTACCAAGGTTAGAACGAGGGTGCAGTTGAAGTCTTCTCTATACAACACTCACATCGAATCATAGTGGTTGTAGCCTAAAGGTTAGTAGTAATAGATTTGGTTAGTCAGATGCACGCTTTCTCCTAATGGTAAAAATATAAATACGATACTTGTTGGGTATTCTTAACATCATTACTAAAAGTAGACTAAGTTCTAAATCTAGCAACGGTGCCAAAAATGCCAAACCTATCCCTCACACCACTTAAGCCAAGTTGTCATCCCCAGCATGACATGAGAGACGCGGTATTGAAATATGCAATTGCTCTTCTAAATAAATAATGAATGGGATCTGCAAGCGCACAGATTAATACCGATGCAGCATTTTAACCGGGAAGTATTCCAGGTACCGTTATTTATATTTTTACCACTGGGAAGAGATTAGCAATCATCAATATTGATTACAGAATAGAATATGAGATTGAGCATCTATCATTGCATGTATAATTGAGAACATTATATCTAACTCATCATACAGGGATAAGTGTCACATAAAAGATATATGAAATAATAATAGTGACAAGGATAACTAATCTGATCTAGCCACATAATAAATATGATAAGCACCTCAATTAGATACTCTAGAAAGTCATTAGCATGGTATTAGAATGAACTACAAGAATATTCCCTAAGTTATTCTCAACTATATAGTCTAGCATTATCATAGTTAGTGCAAGCATACTTAGCAATCATTGCGAGACAAGACTACACCCATGCATAGTGATATTAGCAAGGAATATGAGAAACATAGCAATCACTCCCCTGTAATAATGTTGCTCTGCCAGCCCAATACACAAGAGGGGGACTATATAAGAATCAATGAAGCTGTCACTATCACGAACCACCCCACGATCTGGCATATTGGGTACAATCGCAGATAAATACGGTATAAGCACCACGCCTACACAATATCTATCATTTACCCATGGATCCGATGGATAAACACTATACGATCCTAAGCATGTATATAGATCGAATCTAACTAAGCCAAGTACATAACCATGATAAACTAAGAACAATATAATCTTGAATATAAACAAGTAGAGCAAAGTCATAAGCAATATATTGAAGTAGAACAAAGTCATATTCATAATATTGAAGAACAAAGATAATTAGAAAGCAATTAGAAGCACAATTAGAGAATTACCAAGAATCCTCTTGACAGATCCGGAAACCAATCGAAGATTGACTCCTTCTAGTTCTAATCCTATGTAGCTATGCTAATCTAGATATCTAATTGATGTGGTGGCTCTAATCTTGATCAGAGGCTTCTTCTCCCTTGATGGAACAATGAATTAGGGTTGAGAGGCTCTCTCCTCCAGGGGCCAGGGGGTCTGGTTTTATAGTCCCTCCAAGTGAATATGGGCCCTTGGATCAAACCGACATAGATTGTACGGTTTAGATTCATCCTTTAGGTCGGTGGAGATCTCCCGCAAAGCAGAGTCCTGATTGGACTCAGGGGCAGGGCGGGCGCCCTGACCAACTGGGCGGCCGCCCAGGGTCAGGCCCCGTTTCGCCTCCGCTTCGGTCTCGTGGCTTCTGGAGTCTTCTAGATGTAAGATAATTGCGCAGCACGTTAATATCTTTACGTAATCCTGACATGTGGGCCTTTCTTCCATATTTCCTGATAACCCCCTGCAGAAATAGACAAACACCAAAACTCATGGAATTCTGTCAAATAAAACCCTAAGTCTAGATCTTGATTTCATTTGGATCCTTTTCTTTATTTATTTGATAATTAAATTTGATACTTAAGGACCGTCAACAAACTCCCCCAAGCTTACCTCTTGCTCGTCCCTGAGCAAAGATAGACTCATCTATGGATCATAAGTTGTTGCAATATTTTTTTAAAAAAAATTTGACGGTACATATGCTTTTAAATAAGATCTCATCTCTGAGTTAGAGTAAACTGTCAAGACTTAAAACTTACTTACTTTACCTACACCATGGGACTTGTAACCGTCACTTCTGTCTTGAGTGGTTAAAAGATAGAACAGTCTAGCCAAGTGCCATGTCTCTTATTCTTGATCAGCTATAGCTCTGGGGTTTTTTGCAGATTTTCAAATAAAACTCAGAAATTCCTTGTATGATTCTCTCAGGTCTCTCTTTTGTGGTATTTTTGGATCCTTACCAAGGCATTGATGGTATATGCCTTCTCTCAAGATATGTAGTATTTGTGGTATGAGGCATAGTGACATTGCCTTCTCTCTCACCCTACTCTAATAAGGCTTTAATATCTGGAGCTCATAGGTGGGAGATAAAGTATACATACTTACAAGATATTTATTGCATAGTCAAACCATGGATCCAAAGAAACAAATCAATAAGCCAAATCAAGATGTGCATGTGTGGCGAATGAATGGTGTATGGTGATGATGGTGATAACAATGGTGAAAACAATGGTGGTGGAAGTCTAATTCTACTTTTGCTCTTTTGAGGGGATACATACCTTCCTTGCTTTTGAAACTTTATGAGGAGAATGAGATGCTCTTCTTCTTCTTTCTCTTTTTTTTTCTCAGGTGGGTATCTTGCACCCCTAATTCTACTGTCGGACACTTGTCCATTTTTACCTCTCGTCTCACTTTTTCTTTTCTTTCGAGGTTCCGAGCACTTGCTCCTTTTTATTTCCTCGTATATTTTTTTTAGAGCACTCATCTCTTGAGATAATATAACAAGTGGTAGTAACAAGATAACTTGAGCATTTATTTCACAAGGGGAAAATAGAAATATTTTTGGTTATTCTCTCCCGGATTAGGAGTAGAATATTTTTAGGTGGTTCTGGAGATGGAAATGAATGGATATATGTGGATGGTACTTCCGGAGTAGAAGTAGCATATATGAGTGAACGTGCAAGTGAATCTTGATTTAACCACATGACAAGCTCCTAAGGGTCTACACAGCTTGACCACACTCAATGCTCATAAGCAGTAAATATTAAATGTATGGCTCAAAGTCTAGCAAGCATGTATATATGGCTGTGGTAGGAATTTAAACTCTCATCATACAGGAACTCATCATGCAACATTTTAAAGATTTTCAAAGATAAAATTCTCCAGAATTCTAGCATCTCTAGGAACAGATAAACAGCAGCTCAACCTTCCCATATCATATCCGTTAACAACTTAGACTTCAGATCAAGTTTTCATCCCACAAGTTTAGGTCTAGAGCAAGCTTTAAATTATAACAGTTATATCTAAACTTGAGAGAGAACTTAAAATTTGCAAATTAGGCAGAGCAACTATTTATCATATCCATGCTTACAGATTAGCATAGCCACTTTATTTATTTATTAAACACACTAAGCAAAAGATATATATATAAGCATAAAATCTTTATTTGGTTTTCCCATAGTTTATGTGTATTTTAATATTCTAAAATAATATAAGTATAAAGATAGATAGAAATACTTATCGTGATAAATGGGGGTGCTCTCCCCCAAGCTGAAATTTGACGTAATTTCTCTTGGTGTAGCTAGCAGGTGGTAGAGGTGTATTTGAAAGTCAGCAGCATTCTGACAGCGATTAGAATGTCCTCCGTCTGCCAGTCTTCTTGATTCTTAAATTTCTGTGGAGCTCAAATAGACAACAAAGCTTGTGGAACTGATTAAGTGTTAGCATAAATATCTAGCCTTTATTATGTTGAGACTCCTTAATAAATGTTACTCCCTGTTTTTATATTTTTGTTTTATAAAGCAGAAAAATATTTATTTTATTTTTATGCCACCACAGTGAATGTACTTATGGGTTTTATGCCACTCGTCTACTCACATGGGGCTTATAGTTTTTAACATTTTTATTTTCTTTTTAAGATAGTGTGAATATGATTAACTAAGTAAACTATTTGAAATAACTGAAAGGGAAAGGGTAACTACCAAGTTTACCTCTTGGCAAAGCGTTCGGTGTTTTTAAGTCCTCCGAACGGGACTCTCTAATTTCTTAATCGTCCTGAGGTTCGTTGGGTGGCGTAGTCAGTACTTCCGGCAGCGCCTCCTCTTCTTGTATAGTTATCTTCATTTTCCATACCTGACTCGGTGCTTCAATCTCCTCTGGATAATTCTGTTTAAATTCAACGTCTTCTGACCTTACAACTTCTCCTTCATAGTCTGCCCATCCGTCCTTGATGATCTGCCTCCTCTGGTTGCGGTTGCGTCTCTTTCTGACCTGCTTAGATTCTTCAACGATATAGTCAGGGTCAGTAAAATAACGGCGTACCTTCTCTGAGGGGAAGTGCATATGGACTTCTCCGGTTCCAATGTAGATAATTGCTTTAACGGTGCTGAGGAACGGTCTTCCAAGGATGATGGGTGGATCGTACTCATCTTCTCCCATGTCAACAACTTGAAAGTCTGTGTAGACAAAGTGATCGTCTATTTTGACTGGGACATCAGTTACTATTCCTTTAACTTCTCGAAATGTCTGATCTGCCATCTGGAGCTTAATGTATGTTGGTCTTAGTGGCATGGTCCCGAACAAGAGCCGATAAGTGACTGCGGCCATTATGTTGACGCCTGATCCGGTGTCGCAAATCGTCTTGTAGAAGTTATATCCATTTATGGAGCAGTAGATGCTTGGCATTCCTGGGTCGTCCTTCTTGGTCAAAAACGGTGACTTAAGTTGGTGATCTTGGCCTCCATGGGCTACAGTGACCATCTTAGCTGACTCGGTCCACACTTGCTTGTTCCTGTTTCTCCTGTTGGTCCTCTTCCTTGATTCACGTCTGGATTGATCTTGAATTTGTGTAGTCTTGTTCTTGAAGAAAAATGTCTCCTTCTTCCCTTTGACGTAGAAACTGATCTTGGCAGCACTGGCGTAGATGATAGCTCCCGTGGTGTTCAGAAATGGCCTCTCTAGGATGATAGATGCTCTCTCGTCATTTCCGGTCTCTACCACTATGAAGTCTGCTGGGGCATACAAGGTACCAACTCGGACACAAAGGTTCCTCACTATTCCTTTTGGAAAAGTTATCGTCTGATCTGCAAACTGCAAACACATGGTTGTTTCTAATAAAGGATATGTAAAGAATTTTTCATAGAGTACCCTGGGTATAATGTTGACACTGGAGCCAAAGTCACAGAGTGCTTCTGGGAAGTCCACCATGCCGATGGAGATCGGGATGACGGGGCGTCCTGGATCGCCTCTCTTGACCGACAGAAGGTCAGTAGAAAATTCATTGACGGGGTTACTCCAATTACCTGCATCAAACACGTCTACAAGATTTGCAGATTCTAATCCTTCCGGTTGTGATGGTATACCGGGGTTAGTAGTAGGAACAGCAGCAGCTATTTGATTTAACTGAGATTCAATCATTTTATTAAAGCTAATTTGATTCTTGATGGCAGTAGAGAAATTATCCATTCTATTATTTATATTTTCTAGCATTTTATCATTAGATGCCAATTTCTTAGATAGGTTATCCATTAGCTTTCCTTGATAAGATACTAACTCTCTCAAAGGTGGAAAATTATTGTTATTGTTGTAAGAATTGTTACCTTGATAATTACCTGAGTAGTTAGGCCTCTGTTGATTCCAACCTTGATTTTGTTGAGGACGGTTGTAGTAGTAGTAGTTGTTGTTGTTGATGTAGTTCACATCCTCAAGTATCTCAGGGCAGTGAT
This sequence comes from Sorghum bicolor, assembly GCF_000003195.3. Classification (NCBI taxonomy): domain Eukaryota; kingdom Viridiplantae; phylum Streptophyta; class Magnoliopsida; order Poales; family Poaceae; genus Sorghum; species Sorghum bicolor. The sequence goes on along the minus strand of NC_012876.2, from coordinate 17,597,435 downwards.
TGCCTGAGTGTCCAGTGTCTCCACACTTCTCACAAGTCATGTGAGAGTCGTAGATGTGCATAACTTCTTTCTTGTCTCCAGCTCTATCATCGAGCTTCTTCATGAGCAGGTCTAGCTTTGCAGACAACATGTCTACCTCCTTCAGCTGATGCATACCTCCACCTCTCTTGCGTGTCTGGCTCCTCTCTTCATTCCAGCTTTGATTGGACGCCATCTTCTCCACAAGAGCTGTGGCTTGTGGTATAGTAAGTGATAAGAATGCTCCTCCAGCTGCAGCATCCATGGTTTCTCGGGCACTGTTGCCAAGCCCATGATAAAACGTCTGCATCAATAGCCAACTCTCCATTCCATGATGGGGACATTCTAGGATGTAGTCTTGAAAGCGCTCCCATGCTTCTGGAACAGATTCATCATTTTGTTGCTGAAAACTCGTAATCTTCCCACGGAGAGCATTAGTCTTGCCCATGGGAAAGAACTTTGCCAGGAAGTTTGTTGAGCAGAGTGCCCACGTAGTATTCTTCTCCTTTGTAGCGTAGAACCACTGCTTCGCTCTTCCTAACAGTGAGAATGGGAAGAGGCGAAGTAGTATAGCATCTTTGGAAACTCCTTGTATGGTGAATATGTTGCAAATCTCCAGGAAGTGTTGTAAATGAGCACTAGCATCTTCGTGTGCCTTCCCACAGAACTGATTGGATTGCACCATGTTAATAAGTCCAGGCTTGAGCTCAAAGTTGCCATCGATCTCTGCAGCAGGTCCAGTGCGGATGTTGTCCGTAGTGGGAGCTGAGAACTCGCGGATTGATTTGTTCGCCATGGCCTCGAACTCTGAAGACAAGTTCCGGTGATCTTCTTGATTGGATGAAGCTTCTTGCTGAAGTGTTGATGATTTCTTTAGCTTGGCTCTCGTCTTCTTGAATAATGCTTCAGGATTGTCAACAAAATTTCCTGGAAGATGTCTTCTATTCATACATTCCCCTGCATAAGATAAAATAGAAAAATATCGGGGTAAAACTGTATGAGAGAATAGATAAGCTCAATCATATTAGTGATGCGAATGATAACTCAAAATCCTTTATTCCATTCCTGATTAGTAATCAACCTTCCCCGGCAACGGCGCCAAAAATGCTTGTTGGGTATTCTTAACATCATTACTAAAAGTAGACTAAGTTCTAAATCTAGCAACAGTGCCAAAAATGCCAAACCTATCCCTCACACCACTTAAGCCAAGTTGTCATCCCCAGCATGACATGAGAGACGCGGTATTGAAATATGCAATTGCTCTTCTAAATAAATAATGAATGGGATCTGCAAGCGCACAGATTAATACCGATACAACATTTTAACCGGGAAGTATTCCAGGTATCGTTATTTATATTTTTACCACTGGGAAGGGATTAGCAATCATCAATATTGATTACAGAATAGAATATGAGATTGAGCATCTATCATTGCATGTATAATTGAGAACATTATATCTAACTCTTCATACAGGGATAAGTGTCACATAAAAGATATATGAAATAATAATAGTGACAAGGATAACTAATCTGATCTAGCCACATAATAAATATGATAAGCACCTCAATTAGATACTCTAGAAAGTCATTAGCATGGTATTAGAACGAACTACAAGAATATTACCTAAGTTATTCTCAACTATATAGTCTAGCATTATCATAGTTAGTGCAAGCATACTTAGCAATCATTGCGAGACAAGACTACGCCCATGCATAGTGATATTAGCAAGGAATATGAGAAACATAGCAATCACTCCCCTGTAATAATGTTGCTCTGCCAGCCCAATACACGAGAGGGGGACTATATAAGAATCAATGAAGCTGCCACTATCACGAACCACCCCACGATCTGGCATATTGGGTACAATCGTAGATAAATACGGTATAAGCACCACGCCTACACAATATCTATCATTTACCCATGGATCCGATGGATAAACTCTATACGATCCTAAGCATGTATATAGATCGAATCTAACTAAGCCAAGTACATAACCATGATAAACTAAGAACAATATAATCTTGAATATAAACAAGTAGAGCAAAGTCATAAGCAATATATTAAAGTAGAACAAAGTCATATTCATAATATTGAAGAACAAAGATAATTAGAAAGCAATTAGAAGCACAATTAGAGAATTACCAAGAATCCTCTTGACAGATCCGGAAACCAATCGAAGATTGACTCCTTCTAGTTCTAATCCTATGTAGCTATGCTAATCTAGATATCTAATTGATGTGGTGGCTCTAATCTTAATCAGAGGCTTCTTCTCCCTTGATGGAACAATGAATTAGGGTTGAGAGGCTCTCTCCTCCAGGGGCCAGGGGGTCTGGTTTTATAGTCCCTCCAAGTGAATATGGGCCCTTGGATCAAACCGACATAGATTGTACGGTTTAGATTCATCCTTTAGGTCGGTGGAGATCTCCCGCAAAGCAGAGTCCTGATTGGACTCAGGGGCAGGGCGGGCGCCCTGACCAACTGGGCGGCCGCCCAGGGTCAGGCCCCGTTTCGCCTCCGCTTCGGTCTCGTGGCTTCTGGAGTCTTCTAGATGTAAGATAATTGCGCAGCACGTTAATATCTTTACGTAATCCTGACATGTGGGCCTTTCTTCCATATTTCCTGATAACCCCCTGCAGAAATAGACAAACACCAAAACTCGTGGAATTCTGTCAGATAAAACCCTAAGTCTAGATCTTGATTTCATTTGGATCCTTTTCTTTATTTATTTGATAATTAAATTTGATACTTAAGGACCGTCAACAATACTCTGGATAACATCCCGGGTGATGTGCTCACCGATATCTGTGTGCTTGCGGATTAATTCCTGATTGCGTTACCAAATATCAACATGCATTTCTGGCGCCGTTGCCGGGGAGAAAGACGGTTTGCTAAGATAACCTTGAGTCTTACTACTAGCTTGTATCTATACTTTTATCCTTTTACTTATCTTATATCTATATATATATATTATTTTTCTTTACTTTTACCTTATGGAAAACCAAAATTCTAAATCAATCCATGAATCTGCAACACCTTCAGTAATTGACCTTTTACCACGGGAATCATCACAGCCTATCCAAACATCCCAGTATAAGTTCCAGGTTGATTGCCATGATTCAAAACATATCTTTTTTTGGGAAAGGAAGACGAAAACCCTTACCTTCATATTAGAGATTTTGAGCAAACATGTGTTTGTCTTCGCATTGAAGGCATTTCTGGTAAAACTTTACGTTGGAAGTTTTTTCCTTTTTCTCTAAGGGGAGAAGCTAGACGATGGTATAGTCAGAAGGTAAGTCAACAACGAGGTGAATGAGGAGTTTTACGTGCCAACTTTTGTCTAGATTTTTATTCCCTCGACCATATCACCAACCTTAGACTCGAAGTCCTATCTTTTAAACAAAAAGATAATGAAACTTTGGGAAAATCCTCGAAACGTTTTTTTGATCTTTTAGAATCTGGTCCAAAACTTAATCTTGAAGACCCTGTTCTTTTATTTCACTTTTTTTGAGGTCTTCAGAAAGATCATAAACAAATGCTACATACAATGTCTAGAGGTTCTTTCTTTCACATCCCTACTGATGACGCTAGAGCGATCCAGGATAGAATCCTAGAAGCTGAGATGGATAATACCCTTCATGATGAAACCCACGAAGCCAAAGTAGACACTCTGCCAAATTCTCCATCTACTTTAGCTATCCCAAGTTCTGAGCCACAAAAGGAAGAAATTCCACCACCTGATTTCATGCTGGATATAGAATATGATCTTTTTGCCGATTTTGGGAAACATTTCAAACTACCATTCTATAGACAGACCCCAAAACGGCCATTTTAGCATTTGTTTGCCAAGTGAACATTAATTGAGAGAGCTTATCTCAGTCATCAGTAGCGAATGGTTGGAGGAGTCAGAGCTTTCCTCTGATGTGATCCGTTTGGACACACCGCCTATAACTATACGTTGTGCTTATGATTCTGATCAATTTGATGCTCTCTATAATCCTGTTGTGGGGATCAATATCATGTCTGAAGCTTTTGCACTTAAATTTTTTGGAAAACTGGTCTTAACCCCCACAACAAAGGTCATAAAGGAATCTTCAGGACAATTAGTCCCTAGTCTTGGAATTATTAATGTCATACCCTTTATGGTAGAAGGCTCCATGGTTCATTTGAACTTTTATATCTTTGATACATGGGACTTCGACCTGTTGATAGGACAACCTTTTAGAAGACTCCTTTATGAAGGTCAAACTAGAAAGCTACACATTTCTTTTGGAAAAGATTTCAAATTTCCAATAACGATTTCTCACTCCTTAAATAATAAGACCGAGTCATAACTTTTGCCCGATCCTATGGAGGAGGTAAAGGCTGCATCTCTAGAGCTTTTAGATGAATTAGACTTAGAAGAAGAAGCCCCTTTCTTCATAGAAGAAGAGGCCGAACCTTCTGAATTTGAACCCTTAGACGAGTTTGCAGAAACACCTAGACCTCCCATAGAGCTTAAAACTTTACCACCCGGTCTTACCAATGCATTCCTAAACAATAATCCAGAGTTTCCTGTGATCATTAGTGATAAACTCACTCAGGAGCAAACTCTGTGATTGATGACCATTCTTGAGAAACATCACACAGTTTTCGGCTACTCACTGCAAGATCTTACAGGAATCAGTCCTATGATTTGTACCCATCGTATTCTGACAGATTCTTCTGTTTCACCTTCTCGAGAACCCCAACGTAGACTTAACAACGCAATGAGAGAGGTAGTTAAAAAGGAATTTATAAAGTTGCTGCATGCAGGGATTATATATCCTGTGCCGCATAGTGAGTGGGTGAGCCTAGTTCAAGTTGTGCCTAAAAAGGGAGGCATGACTGTTGTTACAAATGAAAAGAACAAGCTAATTCCGCAACGCACTGTCATAGGGTGGCGGATATGCATAGACTATAGAAAACTGAACAAAGCCATGAAAAAGGATCATTTTCCTTTACCTTTCATAGATGAGATGCTAGAGCGATTAGCGAACCATTCGTTCTTTTGTTTCTTAGATGGATATTCAGGGTATCACCAGATCCCGATCCATCCCGATGATCAAAGCAAAACCACTTTTACATGCTCATACGGAACTTATGCTGACCGTAGAATGTCTTTTGGGTTATGTAATGCACCAACTTCTTTTCAAAGATGCATGATGTCTATATTTTCTGATATGATTGAAGAGATTATGGAAAGCTACCGTAGAATGTCATTTTATGGTTAGGGAAGGAATAGTGCTGGGACACCTAGTGTCTGAAAGAGATATTGAGGTAGACAAAGCTAAAATTGTAGTAATTGAACAACTACCTCCACCTTTGAATATAAAAGGAATTCGAAGCTTTCTTGGCCATGCTGGTTTTTATCGCAGATTCATAAAAGATTTTTCATTTATTGCTAGACCACTTACTCTTTTGCTAGCCAAGAATGCTCCTTTCGAATTTGATGATGCATGCCTAACATCTTTCAATTTATTAAAGAATGCACTCATCTCTACACCAATCATTCAACCCCCTGATTGGTCGTTGCCTTTTGAAATTATGTGTGATGCTAGTGATTATGCTATGGGGGGCAGTTTTGGGACAAACTAAAAATAAGAAGAATCATGCAATTGCTTATGCCAGTAAAACTTCGATAAGAGCTCAACTTAATTATGCAACCACTAAAAAAGAGCTTCTGGCTGTTGTCTTTACCATTGATAAATTTAGATCATATTTAGTTGGAGCTAATATAATTGTTTACACTGATCATGCTGCACTAAAATATCTGCTCACTAAAAAAGATGCTAAACCTCGCATGATTAGATGGATCTTATTACTTCAAGAATTTGACTTAGAAATAAAAGATAAAAAGGGAGTAGAAAATTCTGTTGTTGATCACTTGTCTAGAATGCATTTTAAGAATCCACAAGAAACCCCCATTAATGATTCACTCCGGGATGACATGCTCTACGGGATTAATAGGTCTGACCCTGGTATGCAGATATTGTTAATTTTATGGTTTCAGGGTACCTACCACCAGGAGCGAACAAGAAGAAGCTTATTCAAGAAAGTCGTTCATATATATGGGATGAGCCATACCTCTTCCGAGTATGCTCTGACGGCTTACTCAAGAGATGTGTGACCACTGAGGAAGGATGTAAGATCATCGACAGATGTCATTCATCACCATATGGAGGTCATTATGGAGCATTCCGTACACATTCAAAGATCTGGCATTGTGGATTCTACTGGCCTACAATGTATGAAGACACGAAGCAATATATTAGAAGATGTGGGTCATGTCAAAGGCACGGAAACATAAACACAAGAGATGCCATGCCACTCACCAACAACCTTCAGGTTGAGCTCTTTGATGTCTAGGGAATAGACTACATGGGTCCATTTCCCCCATCAAAGAAGTGTGAGTTCATCTTGGTGGCAGTTGACTACGTCTCCAAGTGGGTAGATGCACTACCTTGCAAACACGCCGACAACATCAGTTCAAAGATGATGTTTCAAGAAATCATATTTCCAAGATTTGGAGTCCCCAGAGTAGTGATAAGTGATTGAGGAACACACTTCATCGACAAATGCTTCGAGCACTATCTATCAAAACATGGAATCCGTCACAACGTCGCTACCCCCTATCATCCTCAGACAAGTGGCCAAGCAGAGACTTCCAACAAGCAAATCAAGAATATTCTTCAGAAGACAGTCAACGAGATGGGAATGACATGGAAGGACAAGTTACCCAATGCACTCTGGGCATACCGGACAGCATACAAGACACCAATTGGAATGTCCCCATACCAATTGGTGTACGGGAAGACTTGCCACCTGCCTGTTGAACTAGAGTTCAAAGCACACTGGGCCATAAGGAGATGAAATATGGACCTAGATGTCGCTGGAGATCATAGAAGAATGTAACTATCAGAATTGGAAGAATGGCGAGAGAAAACATATCACAATTCGAAGATCTACAAAGAAAGAGTCAAAAGGTGGCATGACAAGAGGATCAAGAAGAAGGAGTTCGCACCCGGAGATAAGGTATTACTTTTTAATTCTAGGGTGAAGCTCTTCGGGCAGGAAAGACCATTCAAGGTAATCAATTCATCATGCCACGGAGCTATCACACTTCAAAATGACGAAGGTACGTTATTCAAGGTAAATGATCAACGTCTTAAATTATTTTTAGAGCCCAATAAAGAATTAGAAGAAATAGACGTGATCCATTTTTACCTTCCCATGGAGAATTAGAGCCCGACCTTTTTAATCTGACGTTTTTGGACCACGTATATATTTTCGGAACAAAAAATGCATCTAGAAACACGCTCGAGGAGGCGGGCCCATAGATGGGCCAGACACAGGGCGGGCGCCCTAAGGATGAGGGCGGGCGCCCAGCCCCTGTCTCCCCTCGGCCCCGGTCTCCTCCGTCGTGATAAACTCATCTATGGTTATCCAAATAATCACGCGTATGGTTTGTTACGCACGCATGGCGGCGGGAGTAACCCGAGCAAACCCTAGAGGCACTTTTTGACCTCTATATAAATAGACCCCTGACGTCAGCTTTCAACACCAATTCATTCAAGCCTTCTCTGCTTCCTCAATTAGAGCTTTCTTAGTTCCTCGCTGCTCTAATGGCCGACAAGTTCCACGACGATTGGGAAGTCGTCCCCTACGACCTCAACAAAGAAAGCCCCGAAGCACGCCCTCAACGCTCTCGAGACACCTCCTAAGCGCCGCAAGACTATAGCAGATGCAGATGAGGACGTTCGTAGGCTAGACAAGGTCATCATAGAGCTCCAGTCCTCGGTTAACTCCATCAATAGGCAGCTCTCTAACCAGAACACCATTATACTAGGTCTTAATCGTGATCTTGCTAGTGCTAATAAGAAGATTAGGGAGTTAGAGCGCCGCTAAGTTATCTAGATTAGATCTTGAGGCAGTGTATCTTAGTTATTCATCATTAGATTTGGCTTAGATCTATTATTAGATTCAGTTCATTATTTATTAGTCAGTTGTAATAAATGCCTCGAGATTAATAAAGATTACTATTATTATTATGTCTTGTGTGTCTCTATTTTATTTTTATGCAAGAAAGTAGAAAACAAGTATGGGGGAGATCCCCCGACATGCCTAACACACTTCGACTGCACCACTCCACGATTCAGGTACATACTCTGCACGCTTTACACATACACATACACATATATCTTGGTTCGTTCAGAATATTGTCTCTAACATGATAAATTAAAAAGATAAAAATACTTCTAATCATAATCGATCTCACTCTGTGATATTTCCTGAAAACCTGCAATTATTAAAAATCATTTTAAAAACCCTGTGTTACTTAAGTCACTGTGGAATGTGAGATGGTAGAGTATGAGTACCTTATTTTTGATATCTTTGTCGCTTGGAGAATTTATTTTAAAATCTTCAAAAATTCTAGCTTTCATCCTCAGTGTTTTAAATGCCTACTAAACCTGAAAATATAAATTATAAAAGCTATCTGCTTTGTATTGAGTTTGTTCAAAATGAGTTAGTCCCTTGTTGAGAGATTTATCATGCTCCTAAGATCAAGACATTTATTTAGAAAGATTCACTCTTCTGAAGTATTATTGCGTTAAAAGCATGGGCTATGCAAAAATATGAATATTTCGAGGAAATAAAAAGGAGCAAGTGCTCGACAACCTCGTAGAAAAAATGGACAAGTGTGTATAACTAGGGGTACCTCGGTATCCACCTGAAAAATATGAGATATGATAAAAAAGAAAATGATAGCCCATGGTCCCTCTAATAAGCAATATGCCAGTAAGAGTTGACAAGTTTTTAATTTTCAAAGTCTTTGATATAAGAGTATAGCATTCCTCTCCTCGGATCCCGTTTTGATTAGGCAATAAATGCAAGGTAAGAATGCTTGAGAATTTCTACAAATTAAATCAGCCTCAGTGAGATATACAAAAGATAAATGAGCGATCTGAGATAGCCTATGAGGATAAAGGTATGCTAAATTTCTTTTCAAAAATATAAAAAACTTCAAGTGACAGGGTTAAGAAGAAGAAAGGTATGAAAAGAATGCATTACAATGTTTTAACCCCAGATATTTTTCTAAACCATCCTTTTCTCGAGGACGAGTAAAAGCCAAAGTATGGGGATGTTTGTTGACGGTTCTTAAGTATCAATTTTAATCATCAAATAAATAAGGAAAAGGACCTATATGCAAGCAACACCTAGAATTAGGGTTTGATCTGACAGAATTCCATGAGTTTTGCTGTTTATCTATTTCTGCAGGGGGTTATCAGGAAATATGGAAGAAAGGCCCACACGTCGGGTTTACATAGAGATATTAACTTGGACGCTAATTTTTCTCAAACTAGAAGAGTCCAGAAGCAACATGAGCGAGCGGGAGTCCGAGCGGGCCCACAGACAGGGCGCCCGCCCACCTATGGTGGCCAATCAGGGTGCATCACGAGGATTATGCTCCACCGCCTCTGAGGATTAAGGAAAACCATTCAATTAAGGTCGGTTTGATCCGACGGCCCAGATTCACTTGAGGGGACTATATAAGCAGGACCCCTGGCCCCTGGAGGAGGGCAATCCCATTATTCATTAGCATATTTTCTAGAGAGGATTGAGAGAGAGAGGTTCCTTTAGGGTTCCAACCTCATAGGGCTTAGCATCCAATGTGAGAGTAGAATTAGTTCTACTAGATTGAGAGAGATAGAGTGGAGGTGTAGATCGGAGGAAGCTCGGCCTGTCGGTGTCTACTCCAAGGTTGTACCTGCGGGATCAAGTCTCTTAACCCGAGGCTTGCTCCTAGGATTCTTTAGTATTTCGACTTCTAAATTCTAGTAAGTTCTTTGTTTTATTATTCTTTGGTTTATGAGTTTACTTTGATCTCTTCGCGTAGAGTTTAGAGTAATCATCTCTAGCGTAAACATGGTGTTTGGGCTAGAATACTCATAGATATCCCCTGTCTAGCCAGACCGTGGTAGTAGCGAGGAACGTGACATTTCCGAGCTACCTTTGTAGCCCATAATCTCGTTAGCAGGATCGATAGGGTTTATAGGTGCGGGTCGAACGTCCTCTGTGGTGTCTAGATTCCGTGAGCCTCCCCAACAGAGCAGTAGATCATCCTTACCAAGGTTAGAACGAGGGTGCAGTTGAAGTCTTCTCTATACATCACTCACATCGAATCATAGTGGTTGTAGCCTAAAGGTTAGTAGTAATAGATTTGGTTAGTCAGATGCACACTTTATCCTAGTGGTAAAAATATAAATACGATACTATGGATAACATTCCGGGTGAAGTGCTCACCGATATCCGTGCGCTTGCGGATTAATTCCTGATTGCGTTACCAAATATCAACAGGTACCTGTGCGCTTGTAGGGTTACCCTTGGTACATCTTGCGTCACCACTAGAGTTTAGCGTTGCTTAGCATTTCTGGAGCCGTTGCTTAGGGTAGCCTAACACCATATCCTAGTAACAACTCAGGCTTGCATTTAAGCAGTGCTGGTTAGGCGCCACCATTTCTAGATACTTGTCACATCTTACTCTAGCCGGTGTGCGTTAAGATTTTTGCCAACAAGCATTTCTAGCGCCGTTGCCGGGGAAGCGTCGTACTAGGAATCTCTAATAAATTGGAATCTATGGTCTACTCTAAAATCTAAGTATCCATTAGTGTTAGGGGCTTACCCTTCACTTGTCTTGTTTCGCGTTATCGTGAATCTAGACAGTGCATGAGCAGTTTTCAATTGCCGCCAAACTTCATTGAAGATCCTGAGAAATTGTTGAGGAGAACTAGACACTGTCAGGTTTCTCCTCAAAGGTTCATCTTAGAGACCGAACTGCTCGTGGAAGGAAGTCCCGCACTAGTTGTTGAGGCAGTCATGGCCCAGAAGACCATCACTGAGTTCTCGTCCCCGTCAGCTGACTTTGTCGCTATGGGTCCGAACCTGAACTTGGGCAATGCGACCTTTGAGCTCAAGCCTGCACTGATCAACATGGTGCAAGCGAATCCATTCTGTGGGAAGCCACATGAGGATGCCAATGACCACCGTCAACACTTTTTGGAGGTGTGCAACACTTTTACCGTCAAGAACGTCATGGCGGACGCCATCCGCCTTCGCCTTTTCCCACTTTCACTCTTGGGGAAGGCGAAGCAGTGGTTCTATGCCAACAAGAGTGAAGTGACAACTTGGGACAAGTGTGCCAATGCTTTCCTCAAGAAGTTCTTCCCAGCGGGCAAGACCAGTGCCCTGCGTGGGAAGATTTTGAGCTTCCAACAACAGTCCGACGAGACGATTCTTGAAGCATGGGAACATCTCGATGAGTACATTCGCGCCTGTCCTCGTCATGGGATAGACGAATGGCTCATCATTCAAGGTTTCTACCACGGGCTGACCGACATGGCCTGTAGTCACCTTGATGCCTCAGCTGGAGGGGCATTCTTGCAGAAAAATGTTAAGGATGCCAAGGACCTCATTGAAAAGATGGTCATCAACCAAGGATGTAATGAGGAGCGCCTCCAGCCCAAGAAGAGAGGTGTCCACGCCCTCAATGAGGTGGACATGCTCTCTGCCAAGATGGACCTCCTTATGAAGAAAATAGAGAAATCTTCCTCTAAAAAGGGAATTGAGGCCATCCAGACCCCTGCCACTATTCGTGCTGTGGAAACTGATCCATGGTGCAAGGTATGCGAAGGAGATGATCACTCGGGCAATAACTGCCCTGAAACCCAGGAGGAGGTGAACTACATCAACAACAACTTCAACAACGGGAACCGGCCCCAACAACAACAATGGAGTTCACGCCCCTTCTACCAAGGCCAAGGTATGGGTTACAATAATAATTCTGGTAATTCCTTTGGTAACCAACCTTCTCTTAGAGATCTTGTGCTAGGCCAAACTAAAATCAATGATAGTATCAATAAGAAAATTGTGGCTAATGACAAGATCCTAGAAAGCCTTAGTGAGAAAATGGACAGCTTTAGTTCTACCATTAAGAATCAATTGAGCTTTAATAAAATGCTAGAAACACAGTTAGCTCAATTAGCTGTAGCTGTCCCATCATATGAGCAAGGTAGGATCCTAGGGAAACCTGAGGACCCGCTTGAGTCCGTTAAAATAGTCTCTACGAGGTATGGTAAGCCTCTGGTCCGTTCAAATTGGGGATATCTCCTTGATCCCCAGTTCATCACAAAGAAGGACGACCAGGCATGCCGACCATCACTTGTGAGATCGGACCACAGCTCTTCCACAACGTCTTTTGCGACCTTGGATCAAGCGTCAACATTATGTCCATGGTAATGTATGAAAATCTATTATGGTGCGTTTTGCTCCCTACCTTTATGAGATTGCAGATGGCGGACCAAACCATTCTGTTCCCGGAGGGAGTCGCTAAGGACATCCTGATTAAAATCCAAGATGAATATGCCCCTGCCGATTTCGTCATCCTCGACATGGGGGCGAACATCGACGTCCCCGTCATCCTGGGACGGCCATTCCTGAACACGGTGAACACCGTCATCTACATTGGGTCTAGCCAGATCCATCTCTAGTTCACAGGTAAGAGGATCAAATGTCCTTTCAATGGCTATAAAACTAACATGCAGCCGAAGGACACGAAACCGAAGGAGAAACCCCGTGGCAAATCCCGCCGGAGGTACAACAAAGGCAAGTCGGCCAAAAAGGCCGAACAGAAGGAGGAACCCGCCAAGCAAGCACAACATTCCAAAAAGGAATGGCGGGAGAAGGAGATGCCTGCACGGTCCCCATCTCCGGGACCGATCGAGGCGTCGACAGAATGAAACCCGACGGAGAGGTCCTGCTCTATGGACCTAAAACATGGAGCCCTCCACTGACCATGTATGTCAGTAGTTATCTCATATTTATTTTCTGCATTTATATTTACTTTTCAATTGCATGCTTACTTAAAAAAATTGCATTCTTTTACTTTGACCAAATAACTTAGATATAAATAATAAAACTTGAGAAGAGTGATTAGAGAAAAGGTGAGCTGGTGGGGCCACCATTGCTAGGTCGGCCGACCTGGCTTTGTGGGTCCACCACCTCTCCCTCCACTATAGCTAGAAGTAGGAATCCTAGGAATAGCAAAGGATGCCCTGGGGCTCCCAAGGGCAGGTCGACCGACCTGGGCTTTGTGCCACCAGGCATCCTGCTAACTCCCAATGATGATGTCAAAGGTTCCCATGCTCAACACACTAGCCAAAATTCGAGGTGAGATGGTCCAATGCTCATGACTTTAGCTTAGGATGCTACTTTAAGCATTTTGATGCTTTAAGGAGAAAATGGCTATTATAGGACTCCAATCATTGCGGCTTCTCTCAAATAGGACTCTAAATATTTGTTTCTCCTAAATAGGACTCTAAACATTGTTTGGAAGCTTTAATGACATTTTAATATAATTAACTATTTTTTCTCATCTCCCAAATACATGTATTTTCGTATATGACCATATTGCCCTTGTACGTGTGACTCTGGAGCAACGATTTGTTACGTAAGTCGGATCTCCCTCGTACGTACGTAACTCACCGCGGCCAGACTCACGCCGCCGCCAAATCGAGGCCAAACTTGCGCCGCCGGCCTTCTTCCTCCCCTCGGCCATGGATGACGATCCTCCGCCCTTCCTCCCCTCGGCCATGCACGGCGACCAACCTGCTTCCTTTCCTGGGCCATGCTTCCTTCCCTCGGCCGTGGATCCTGGAGAGTCTAGTGGAGGGCCGGCCAGGGCGACCGGTGGAAGGCCGGCCATGACGGTTGGTGGAGGGTCACCCACGACGGCTCATGGTGGACAGGTCGCGGATCCTGGAGGATCAGCCGATGGGCAGCCACAACCGGCTCTGGAGGATCAGCCGATGGCCACGGCGGCTGCTGATGCCCTGGCCCTAGCTAGGTCCTTGCTGCCCCCTATTCATCATCCGACAATAGAGTACAATGTTCCAGTGATGGATGTGCAAAGGTACTGATCTCCATTGCCCTCATGGCACTTCACAGCTAGCCCTCATGTGTACTGATCTCCATCGCTTATTGCTATCATTTTCTAGCTAGTACAGTTGTTTACGAGACACTAAGAATGACTATTACATTTACTATACTAGTTGTGTATGAGACAATAGTTAATGATCATTACTCCCTTTTTTATAGGTCCCAATCCCAAGTAGATGATGAGGTCAATGCTGAAATAGTTGATTGGGCAACATTACAAATTGAGGAGACACATGATGATGAGGGACGAATTGAGGTTATGAGCGAGAATCAGATGTGTCAACTTTTGGGCTTCACGGATGAGGGCACAACAAATGTACATAGGCAAGGATTTCCTCGCCAAATGGATGAACAAGGGAATGATAACGAGTTTGAGGAAGATATTGATGGTGCTGCCATTCCTACTAATGATGTCGTGCCGGGTGAGATTGTTATTTCATATGATAAGAACAACCCATCAATGGAGGTTGGGACACAATATCCAACAATGGAAGAGTTCAAGCTGGCAGTGCGGACATATGCCATCAAGAAGGAGTTCTAGTTAGGAGTAGAGAAGTCAACTACGAAGAAGTATAGAGGTTTTTGCAGGTCTGGTGATGAATCAACGGGCCCTTGTCCTTGGAGGATAAATGGTTCTAAACTGAATGGCAGCTCCACTGTGGAGGTAAAATATTTTTTGTATGAATTAATTAATTCATTCATCTTGTTATGAAATCTGATATTTATGTCTCTAATTATATTTATTACAAAAGTAATTTTATAACTGATCTCATTATATTTAGTGGGCACCACAATATTATATTTTTTAATACACTTGTCCTATATTTTAGGTATCTGTTTTTTTGTTATTGCTTGACTATAGAAAAAAATTATGGTTGTGTCTTGTGAGTTATTCTTTTAATTGTACTGGTTGGTTGTACTTAATTGTTGCCTGAAATCTCTCAAAAATTTTTGGCACATAAAATATTTTTTGTATGAATTAATTAATTCATTCTTCTTGTTATGAAATTTAATATTATTTTTTGTTTTTGTAGGTAACCGTATTATTTGATAAACATGAATGTGTTTCTAGCCAGAGGATGGAGGTTACAACTCCAAGTTGCAAGTGGGTAGCTGACAGAGCTGTGGATATCCTTAGAGTTGAACCAAACATAGGAACCAAGGAACTAAAAACAAGGTTGGAGACAAACCCACTGCATAAGTGTACAATTGGATATGACACTGTTTGTCGGGGTAAACGACGAGCTCTTGAAGAGATTTATGGGAAATGGTCAGATAGCTTTGAGCTATTGTTTAGGTGGAAGGCCGAGGTGATGAAGCGTAGTCCTGGGAGTGTTGTTGAGATTGATGTTCTTGAGGTAGATGGTGAGATATATTTCCACCGATTTTTCTGTGCCTTCAAACCATGCATTGATGGATTCCTAGAAGGTTGTAGGCCTCATTTGAGCGTAGATGCTACAGCACTAAATGGGAGGTGGAATGGTCATTTGGCTGCAGCAGTAGCAGTTGATGGTCATAATTGGATGTATCCAGTCGCTTATGGCTTCATAGCTCAGGAAACAACAGCCAACTGGACTTGGTTTATGGAACAATTAAAGAAAGCTATAGGTGATCTTCCACTCCTTGCTATTTGTTCTGATGCTTGCAAGGGTTTGGAAAATGCAGTGAAGAATGTATTCCCCCATGCAGAGCAAAGGGAATGCTTTTATCATATGGTCAGAAACTTCAAGAAGAGATATAGAGGGTTTGGCCAGATATATCCTGCTGCAAGGGCTTACACAGAGGAGATTTTCTATGATAATATTGCAAAAATGCTAAGTCAATCACCTGCAGCTGTGCAATGGTTACATAACAATCATAAGCTACTGTGGTACAGGTGTGGTTTTAATCCAGAAATCAAGTGTGACTATATAACTAGTAACATTGCTGAGTCATTTAATAACTGGATTAGAGACCATAAGGACTTACCAGTTGCTGACCTTGCTGATAAGATAAGAGAAATGGTCATGGTACTGTGGAACAAGAGAAGAATTATTGCACATAGGCTACCTGAAGGCAGGATACTCCCAGCTATCATGATTCAGCTGAGGGCAAACACTAGAGGTTTGGGACACTTGAAAGTGGTACCATGTTCAAACTGGAGTGCAGAGGTGTGGGACCATAGCGGCGCCGTTTCTATAAGGCATATTATCAAATTACGGCAGCGGACATGTACTTGTCAAGAATGGCAGCACACTAGTAAGCCATGTCAACATGTATTGGCCTATGTAACCTGCAAAAGGGGGGTGGATCTAGAACAGTTTGTGCATGAGTACTACTCTATGAATAGATTTAGAGCTGCTTATGGTAGAGAGATTGAGCCAATGACAGATAAAACACAGTGGCCACATGTCGACCTACCATTTGGTGTTGGTGCACCTCTGACTAAATTATCTGCTGGAAGAATGAGGAAACTAAGAATCAAAGGATGGGATGAAGGTGGACACAAGAAGAAAGGAAAATCTACCAATGAGGATGAAGGTGACAAGCGATGGGATGAGGGTGAAGGTGACAATAAAATTGTTCCAACAAATGCAAAGGGACAGAAGATGATCAGAGGACCTATGACTTGTAAAAGATGCGGAGGAAAAGGTCATAGACAAGCTAGTTCCAAGTGCCCATTAAATGGGACCGCCAAAAAGGGGTAATTGATGATTTTCTTTATCAACAAACTTGATTACAAATGTCAATATTAATTTATTTCATCACTTGTAGGAAGCGTAGGCAACCTAGGAAGAATGTCACAAAAGAAAGAATGGCAGAACCTAGCACCCCGCAAAGGCCAACCAGGGAGGAAATCCTACGCGATAGTCCAGGAAGAATCACTAGAAGGTAAGAAATATTAACACATTGACTGTACACAATAATTGATTTATATACACATCTAATTACCGATCATACTTGTGTGCAGCATGCTAGCGACGCTACTTGGAGAGAGCACATCTTCACAAACTGATAAATCTAGCCCAGTGAGGATGCCTACCCCGGTGCCAAAAAAAAAAGATGACTCCAAAAAGAAGGAAGCTAAACCTTGGATGATGGAGTATTTTAGTTGGGATGAGATGTAAACTTATGAATTATTTTCTATGACTCTGATCTTGTTTGGAACTAAATTATGGTCTTGTGAGATGAACTTGTAATTGTTAGATTTATATTTGTGCTAAAATTCATGGTATACATGCTGGAGTTTTTATTATAGCATATTGTATATGTAGAGTTTTTTTTAAGATGCTGTACATACGTGGTTCCATGGCGAGGCGGTGGCCGGCCAGCCCTGGCCACGGCCACGGCCAGGGACGGCAGCCAGACCAGCCAGCCCAGGGAACGTTGATTCATCACCAGACCTAACCAGACCACAACCACGGCAAAAGGAGCAGCCATTCATTACCAGGGAGCAGCCAGGGACCCGACAGTGAGACCAGGCCACGGCCACGGCCAAGCCAGACCACGTTAGTAAAGCCCAGGGGTAAAGGAGTCATTATATGGTTAAATACATGTATTTAAGAATTAAAAACATAGTTAATTGTATTAAAGTGTCATTAGAGCTTCCAAACAATATTTAGAGTCCTATTTGAGAGAAACAAATATTTAGAGTCCTATTTGAGAGAAGCCGCAATGATTGGAGTCCTATAATAGCCATTTTCTCTGCTTTAAGGGAACATTCCAATAGCCAAAGCTAGCATAGGGAGTGTCGACGAAAGCTAGTCGGCAGTCTACCTTGGGGTATACCCACGGTAGTAGTTTATCGGTAGACGGTGCGCAAACTACGAACTCGATGGTGACGCAAGACACGGACAAACTTTTTATCCAGGTTCGGCCGCCGAGTTGGCGTAATACCTACGTCCTGCGTTTGATTGTATTGATTTGTGTGGAGAGAATATGTCCTAGGGGGGTCCCTTGCCCCTCCTTATATAGTCTGGTGGGCAGGGTTACAAATCTGAAAACTAATCCTAGTCGGTTACAATTGCCATAGATAGTTCGATATCAATTCCTATTCTAACCGACTAGAATCTTGCTCGATCTCCACGTCTTGTTTCCTTGCACGAAACTCCAAGCTGTCGGATCCAGCTTTGAGCTCGTCTCGTAGTGGGCCAAGCCTCCTAACCCGAGTCTAGCCGTAAGGGTATAGGGGTTTATACCCCCACAGCTAGTCCCCGAGCACCATGTATTGTGATGTAACACGCTGTCTTGAGCTTCCTCGATCAGTGAGGCTCGTCGTCTCCAGTAAACAGGAAAATCGCCCAAACAGTTGCAACGGCACTTTGACCAACTCAAAAGATAGTCGATCAACATTGACATCGAAGAAGCAGGTTGTTCGAAGAATGCATGGTGCTCTAAATTTTAAAAGATTTCTTTCCTGGTGAAGTGTGCCCACTTTACTTTTTTGAAAGGTAAAAACCTCAAAAAAGCAAGCAAATTCACCGCAAGGTGAAGTGTGCCCACTTAGTCCCCGAGCCTGGTAGTAGGTGACGTAGGCACGTGGTGCCAGGGTCAAAAGAAAAGTCCTCAAAGAGATTCTGTAACTGAGATGCATCGTCAGATGCATCGTACCTATGTAGTCCCCGAGCTTGCTGGAAGGCGAAGTATGAGTCTTGTAGCAAGGTCTAAAAAATTAAATTTACCAGTCTGTCTGCAATTGACTAGACTAATCGATCAGTCCCCGAGTGTCGAGCGTTCAGTGGTCGGTGCAATATTTTGAAGTTACGGGCTGATAGACTGGGCGACCAGTCCCCGAGCATCAAGTGCTCGTTGGTCGGTGTAGTCTTTAAAATTCCAAGTCGATAGACTAGGCGACCAGTCCCCGAGCATCAAGTGCTCGGTGGTCGGTGCAGTCTTTGAAGTTCCGAGTCGATAAACTGGGCGACCAGTCCCCGAGCATCAAGTGCTCGGTGGTCGGTGCAGTCCTCGAAGTTCCGAGTCGATAATCTGGGCGACCAGTCCCCGAGTGTCAAGTGCTCGGTGGTCGGTGCAGTCCCCGGGTTGTTGACTCCCTACCAGTTTTGTCTGCTTGTTTTGAAAATTTTTCAACAAAGAGTTGACGTGACGAGGCCTTCTGACGGGATGTCAGATGGATGCATGAAAAGTTGCGCCTGGCAACTGTACAGCCGCCCTTTGCGCGGTTTGAGAAAAGGAAACCATCAATTTGTACGAAAACTCCGCCGCATTCATTGTCGATAATCATTAAAAACCGAACCGTCGCGTCCGCCGTATGGCTCGCCCACTTCCCAAGAATGCGGGAAGTGGGACGGGTGAAATTGCGGGTTATAAGAGCTCGACAGTTCCGCCTGTACTGCTTACCCTACCATTGCATTCAAGCCTTCGACTCTTGCCTCCTGCAATCACCCGCATCTTCCTAACTCAAATCCACTTCCTCACCACCAATAGCGAAGAGCGACTCCAAGAAGAGGGCTGAGCTGATGGCCAAGGAGTGGAAGAAATCTCGCAGCACCACCAAGTCTCTCGGTGACCTCGTCGATATGGGGCTTCTACACGGCCCGGAGCTCGGCGGCTGGAGAGCGCCGGAAGGAGAGAGCTTCCCCGACCCCCGTGCCGGTGAGATCGTGGTGTTCGAAGACTTCGTTAAGAGGGGTTTTGGGGTTCCTGTTCATACCTTTCTTCAGGGTCTTCTTCTTTATTATGAGATCGGGATTTGCAATCTGCACCTGAACTCAATCCTTCTTATTACTACTTTTATCCATTTGTGCGAAGCTTATGTTGGCATAGAGCCGCACTTCGACCTTTTCCGCTATCTTTTTTGTTTAAGAAAGAAGGGAGCAGTTGGAGGCTCCAAGGTTGCAGGTGGAGTATACCTCAACCTTCGTGACGGAATGAAGAATCGCTACTTGCACTGTCCATGGAACACTTCCTTGACCGAATGGTACAGGAAGTGGTTCTACATCAGGGAGGAACCGGGCAGCTCCACGTTCTGTGACGTGGGATACATTCCTGAGAAGAGGGTAAGCTGGACCGACCGCCCGGAGTTCGATGGTCAAGTGGCGGACCTCATGAAGCTGATCGACTGGTCGCGCCTGGACGGGCTTGGCGTGGTCGGCAACTTCATTTGTCGTCGGGTGATGCCCTGCCAGAAGAGGGTACACTCGGCATACGAGTATGCCGGAAGCGTGGACCCGACCAGGATGCGACCTGAGATTTTGGAGAAGGCGGAGGTACAGCAGCTGTTGAACGAGCTGTTCAACTTCGCGGACGGAGGCTTCATCCGTGGCAGTGATCGGGTGCAAGCCTTCAAGTTGGGATAACCAGCACCAAAGGTGTGTTACAGATTATTTTGTTTTAGCATTCGTGTATCGTCTGCAGCTGGCTCATCTTTATTGCTTTTGCAGATCGGCGATGTCGACCGGTGCACAGTGTATGTATCACTGGCACTGGGGATGGAGAATCCTGCGGGAGAAGATCCGCCAGAGGAGGACGCTGCTCGGTGTACTCGTTACACCAGCAGTGAGGAAGACCAGGCCCACCCCGTCCCGACCACCGAGGATAAGGTGGCGGGGAAAAGGCCAATGCCCGCGGATCCGTCGCCGGCGCCGACGCTGCCGGCAGAGAGCAGCCGAGCGCCAAAGCGACGTCGGTTCGTTCGGATCGACGACGACGACGACGACGAGGAAGCCGTACCGTCGTTGGTCCGGAGGCCTCATAGCCGTCCGGACAGCGGGACGGCCACTGCTGATCGTGTGGCCGGCGACCCTCCTGCGCCTCGTGTTGCAGAGTCGGGGGCACAGGTGCCGACTGGCCGGACGAGCAGGAGGTTCACCGTGACCCACCGTCGCTCAGACCTGTAAGTGTTCGACTTACGCATTTCGGCGATTTTTTTTAATTGCACTTTTGTTCCTTTAGCGCGGCGTCGGATGTCAACCCCGGCCATGCCGCCGGCCAGGGGACGGGTGAGCCTGTCTGCGCTGCTGAAGACGTGGCGCCGCAGACCACAGAGCAGCCTACGGCTGCAGCCGTGCCTGTGAGCACCGAGGAGCTCCCGGCCGCGGCACCGACTACGGCGAGCAGCCCGACCAGGGTTGAGGAGGCTACGGGGACACCTCCCCCTGCTAACGCCACAGAAGGGGAGGTCAGAGCCCCGACCCCTCCTCCCGTCGAGGATAGTGAGGTCCCCACGCCGCCCCGAGCAGGGGCCGCTTCGACCGCAGGCTCCCCGGGTCTGGTCCGGGGGCCAGTAATGCCTGCGACTACTAACGGGGGAAATGCAGCGAGGGAGGAGGAAACCCAGGCGGCCTCCGACGACGAGGTAGAGGAGATTGAAGGTCGTCCCCGTGATGGCCGCCAACATGTGTATGTGTGGCGCCAACGCGGGGATCACTTTATCGGGCATGAGGAGCTCGCCGAGACCGAGGAGGCCGCCAGGGTGGAGCGCGCGGCCAAACGCCTCGTCGACGAAGTCAAGGTTAGCGATTCTTTGTACTGCTGTACATTCTGCGCGTTGTCTTGCTTGGTCAACATATGTTTGCTTTGTAGGGCGCGATGAAAACGGCGAAGTACCAGAAACGGTGCTTCGACCAGATAGAAAGCGTCGTGGCCGAGAACAAGGCCCTGGCCGCGGAGGTGGACCGGTTGCGGTCAGAGGTTGGGGAGAAGGTGGCCGAGATGAATGCCCAGGAGGAGCATCGTCTTGAGCTTGCCTGTCGCTTGGCCAACCAGTACCGGCAGCGAGAAGGTTAGTCACACGCTCCGAGCAGCTTTGTGTAGCTGTGTAATTTGCCTTACTGACCAGGTTATGATTCACTTAGACTTGGAGGAGGAGGTGGCGCGCCTCCGACAGGAGAAGGAGCAGCTCAGCCAAGAGCTCGCTGGTGCGCTGGAGTCCGGGCGCCGAGGAGGAGAGGAGTTGGGTCGGAAGGACCGGGAGTTATCTCGTAATACGCGCCGCCTCGTTATCTGTCGCTTGTGGCCCCCTTTGTTTTTTGATATGTCGAAAATAACGTTCTGCTTGATTTGCAGTGCTCAAGGTGAACGCCAAGAAGCACCTGGATGAGCTGGTCAAGGACCGGGACTCCTGGAAGGTCAATTGTTGTAAGATCTGGAAAGGAGTATCCCCGGTCCTGGATCTGATCAGTCCCGAGCTCCCGGAGAGCCAGCCCCGCGCGCCGAAGTTGACTCCGGTGGAGAAGGCGCAGCGGGCGTGGGACTGGCTCCAGCAATTCGTGAAGGACGCTGGGGATTTTGCTGGCGCGCATGTCCTTAGCATGGTGCGAGCCCACTACCCTCTGGTCGACTTGTCCAGGCTGGAGAAGGGGTACCCCAAGGAGGTCGGCCCGCAGGAGGCGGACGAGCTTCGGGGTGGTCTGCTGGACTTGTCGTCGACGGTGATCGGCGACATCAATCTGTGCGGAACGGCCACTCCCCCAGACCAGCCGGGCTCAGACAGGTCGGCCAGGGAGCTGTCAGGGGCGTCCATTGCGGGAGATGGGCGGTCGACGCCTGCGGTCTCGACCAGCCAGGCGCCGGTGGCCCCGACCCCTTCGTCCGGGCAGCAGGGCCAACCGGGTGATCAGCCCGATCAGTTAGGCCGATAGGGTAGTCTGTAGGAATAGACTAGTGTCTGCTCGTCAGGGTATTTATTGTAAACTTTGTATGCAAAGTTTGTAATAAAGTTTGCTTTTGTCATGACTGTTATTTGGAGCGCTGTATAATTATCTGAGTGACGTGTCACTGTACTTGACTTTGTAGTCGCTAAGAGCTTCCGTTGCAGAAGGTTTGCCGAGTTCTGCGTGCAGCAAAGTATAGGCAAAAAATAGAAAACTTTATTATTGACAATTATAAGATATTTACAAGCGAAAGTTATTAGAACTTATGGATAAAATCGTCGCAGTTTATCTATGTGCCAAGAGTTAGGCACGCGTGTTCCGTCTGGGTGTGCCAATCTGTAGGACGTGGGTCGTGTGACTTCGGCGACCACGAAGGGTCCTTCCCAGGGAGTGGATAGCTTGTGCATTCCCTCTTGGCTTGTCTTCCACCTAAGTACCAAATCGCCGACCACGAAGGAACGGTCCTTGACGTTCCTGTTGTGGTATCGCCTGACTGCCGCGAGATACTTTGCTGTTCGGAGACAAGAATTCAAACGCTTTTCCTCCATGCAATTGATTTCGAGTTCTCTGGCGTTGTCGGCTGTCGCCTGGTCGAAGTGTTCAATCCTAGGAGATCCGAAGGTTATGTCAGACGGCAGGACTGCCTCGGTTCCGTAAACCATGAAGTAGGGAGACACTCCTGTGTTCCGACTGGTCTGAGTTCGGAGGCCCCAGACCACTGCCGGCAACTCTTTCATCCATCGACCGGGTGCTCTGTCGTTTTCGGTGTACAGTCTTTTCTTTAGGGCGTCAATGATCATTCCGTTTGCGCGTTCAACTTGACCATTGGCCCGTGGATGAGCCACTGACACATATTTTATGACTATGCCCCTGTCGTCGCAGAAGTCCCAAAACGTGGTGCCAGTAAACTGAGTACCCAGGTCGGTGATTATGCTGTTCGGGATGCCGAATCTGTGTATGATTTGACTGAGGAACTCTACAGCCTTCTCGGAGGTTGCTTTGACCAGAGGCATGTATTCGATCCATTTGGAGAACTTGTCGATTAACACGAAAACAAACTTGAAGTTGCCGGGAGCTGGTTTAAATGGCCCGATCATGTCAAGCCCCCAGCAGGCGAAAGGCCGGGACGACGGGATGGTTTGAATTTCGTGAGCAGGTACGTGGGTCCTCTTAGCGAAAAACTGACATCCCTCGCAGTGTCGAACCAGTTTTTCTGCGTCGTTGACCGCGGTTGGCCAATAAAAACCTGCCCGGAAGGCTTTTCCGACCAACGTTCTGGATGCGGCGTGATTGCCGCAGGATCCAGCATGTATGTCTTCTAGGAGCTTGATACCGTCATCTTGGGATATGCACTTGAGCAGTACTTCGGAGCTTGCGTTTTTTCGCATGAGTTTACCGTCGACCACGATGTAGTTCTTTGACCGTCGAATGAGGCGCTCGTTCTCTGTTTTGTCCGGAAAGCCTGTCCCGTCCGATATATACTTGATGAACGGGGTACGCCAATCACGACCACCGGTTGTTGGAGTGGCGTCATCTATGAGCATTGCCTCAGTGGGTTGCCTTTCGACCAGGGTGGAGCCTACGCTTGGCTCGTGGATGTCCTGAACGAAAATACCCCGCGGGATCCGGGCCCGAGATGACCCTAACTTCGACAACGCATCTGCTGCCTGGTTCTTATCCCGGACCACGTGGATGTACTCTATGCCGTAGAAGTTGGTTTCCCATTTGCGGATTTCTTTGCAGTAGAGGTCCATCTTCTCGTGGGTTGCGTCCCACTCCTTGTTGAGCTGGTTGATAACCAAAGCGGAGTCGCCATAGACATAGAGGCATTTGACTCCCAGCTCAACGGCTAACCTTATGCCGTGCAGGCATGCTTCGTATTCGGCGACATTGTTTGACGCCGGAAAAAGGATCCTAAGGACGTAACGCAGTTTGTCCTTGTTAGGTGACACGAACAGTATCCCAGCGCCGGCACCGTTGATGTTCAAGGATCCGTCAAAGAACATTGACCAGTGGTCGGAGACATCGGGAACGGGAGGCTCGTTGAGATCCGTCCATTCAGCGATGAAATCGACCAGGGCCTGAGACTTGACTGTGGTGCGGCTCTGGAACTCCAGGGAAAATGGGCATAATTCCATCGCCCATTTCACGATCCTGCCGTTGGCGTCTTTATTGCGCAGAATGTCCCCGAGAGGGAAACTGGTGGTTACCAAGACTCGATGGCCGTCGAAGTAGTGCTTCAACTTTCTTGATGTTATTAGAATGGCGTATATGAGCTTCTGTATTTGTGGGTACCTGGCCTTGGACTCGTTTAAGACTTCACTTATGAAGTAAACGGGTCTCTGGACCTTATAGGCGTGACCTGGTTCATCTCGCTCGACCACTATTGCTGTGGAAACAACCCTGTCGGTTGCAGCAATGTAAAGGAGTAGGTCTTCATCGGGCTGAGGCGCTGTAAGGACAGGTGGTGAAGTGAGAAAAGTCTTAAGCTGAGTGAATGCGGCGTCGGCTTCCTCTATCCAAGAAAATTTTTCTGATGCTTTCAAGAGTTTGAAGAAAGGGAAGCCTTTTTCTCCTAGTCTTGAGATGAAGCGACTGAGGGCGGCCATACATCCGGTAAGCTTCTGAATATCCTTGACGTTCTTGGATGGCCGCATGTCAAGTACTGCTTTTACTTTTGAAGGGTTTGGTCGTATGCCGTCACGACTGACAACGTTGCCGAGCAGTAGACCAGAGGGAACACCAAAGATGCACTTTTTGGGGTTAAGCTTCCACTTGTACCTATTAAGCGCCTTGAAAGTTCGGTCTAAGTTGTCAATTAGGGTGCTCGCGTCCCTTGTTTTTACGACCACGTCGTCCACATAGGCCTCGACGGGGTCATCACGAATCTCGTCGTGGAGGCACTGCTGGATAGCCCGTTGATAAGTGGCTCCGGCGTTTTTGAGTCCGAATGACATGGTCGTGTAGCAGTATGCGCCAAAAGGGGTAATGAAGGATGTTTTTATCTGATCGTCTTCCTTTAGCGAGATCTGGTGATAACCAGAGTAGCAATCTAGAAAAGAGAGGAGTTCGCATCCGGCCGTTGAGTCGACCACCTCGTCAATGCGAGGGAGACCAAAAGGATCTTTAGGACAGTGTTTATTGAGATCAGTGTAATCAACGCACATTCTCCATTCATTATTCTTTTTGCGTACAAGAACCGGATTGGCGAGCCAATCGGGGTGATACACTTCTTTTATGTATCCGGCTGCTAGAAGCCATGTTATTTCTGTCCTAATAGCCTCCTTTTTGTCACGAGCGAACAGTCGCAACTTTTGCTTGATTGGTCTTGCGGTCTTCGAGACATTTAAGGAGTGCTCGATCAGGTTTCGTGGGACGCCGGGCATATCTGCGGGTTTCCATGCGAAAACGCTCACGTTGTCCCTTAGAAACCTGACGAGGGCGTCTTCCTATTTTGGATCCAGGTTGGCCCCGATGAGGGCCGTCTTCTCGGGGCTGCCGTCGACCAGCTGTACTTCTTTGTACTCCTTGGATTTTGAGTTCTTCCTGGCTGTCTCCTGCTCGGGTAATCGGAGCTGGTCGGGAGGCAACCGCGCGGCTTGGGTTGCTGTTTCTGCCATGCGGATTGAGAGGTCGATTGCTTCGGTGATCTTGAAGCTCTCTTCTTCGCAGGTATACGCGGTGTAGACATTGCCTCTGACGGTTAGGACACCCTTTTCCGTAGGCATCTTAAGGACCAGGTATGAGTAGTGCGGGACTGCCATGAACTTTGTCAGCGATGGTCGGCCCAGTATAGCGTGGTAGGTCCCGTCGAAGTCCGCGACCACGAAGTTGATGAACTCTGTCCGGAAGTGGTCGGGTGTGCCGAATTGGACAGGCAATGTTATCTGTCCGAGGGGCACTGAACTCTGACCTGGCAAAACCCCCCAGAATTGGGCATCGTAGGGTTTTAGTTGTGCAGGAGATATCTTGAGGGCGGGCAGGCTGTTGCGGAAGAGGATGTCGATGGAGCTTCCCCCGTCCACGAGCACTCGCTCGAATCTGATGCTGTTGATGCAAGGGTCCAGGATTAGAGGGAAACGACCTGGCTCTGGGATAGCGGCCCACTGGTCCTTCCTGCTGAATGAGATCTCCCTGTGCGACCACGGGGGAAATTTTGGGTCTGCGATCAGCCCGTCCGTGCTGTCTATGTTGAGGCAGGCTCTCCTTAATAGCTTTCTTTCTCGCTTAGATTCGATGGAGACCTTGCCCCCGAAGATGGAGTGGACCATGTCAGTGGGGCTGACGTATTGGTGTCGGGGGTCCCTATCTTGGTCCTCATCCTCGTCTTCGTGGTCGTGCCCGTCTCGCTTGTTGTTTTTCTTGGCGGAGTCGTCTTGGGCGGCCCGCCGTGTATAGACGCTTTTGAGGACGCGGCACTCTTCCATGGTATGATTAGACTTTGGATGTAGTTGGCACGGTCCCTTCAACGTTTTGTTGTAGTCTTCTTGGTAGTCTCGCCGCCCGTTGGGACGCTTGACCGTATTTACTTCGTGGTCGTAGTCGCGGGGGCGCTTTCCTCTGAAATCGTCGCGGTTGTCGCGCCGCCGATCCCAACCTTCTCTGTGATCGCGGTTGTCGGGGCGGCGGTGGTTCCTGTTGTCGTAGCGACCACGACCGTCATCTCGTCGGGGAGGCTGGTCGGAACCTCTCGCATCGTCTCGGATTAGTTTTTCTGCGTCGTCGGCATCGGCGTAATTTTTGGCCGTGGTGAGGAGCTCCGCCACCGTTGTTGGACGTTTACGCAGCAGCTTGTTCCTCAGCGCTTCGTGGAAACGCAGGCCCTTGAGGAAGGCTGAGATGGCCTCGTCATGGGAAATCTTCGGGATCTTAAGGCGCATATCCGAAAATCGTCGGATGTAATCGCGCAGAGGTTCGTTCTTCCTGTCCCTTATCCTTTCGAGGTCATACTTGTTTCCAGGCTGCTCGCATGTGGCGATGAAGTTGTCGATGAAAGCCTGGCGTAGCTCTTCCCAAGAGTCGAAGGAGTCCTCGGGCAAGCCAAGAAGCCACTGATGACCAGCCTGGTCGAGGACTACGGGGAAGTAGTTGGCCATGACGTGCTCATCTCCCGCTGCTGATCGGACGGCGATTTCGTACAGAGTGATCCAGTTCTCTGGATTTTCCTTGCCATCGTATTTTTCGAGTTTTTCGAGCTTGAAATTGCGGGGCCACACGACCTGGCGGAGATGTGAGGAGAACTGTCTTAGGCCCGGGGGGCCATGTGTTGCATCGTACTCGATACGGCGCAGGTTTTCGTGGACTGCTCTCTCTGTGGCGCGCCTGTTGATGTGGTCCCGAGCATCTTTGGGAGGGATGTTGTGCCGGAGATCCCTGTGCTGGTTTACTTCGTGACTGCGTCTGCGGTTCTGCTCGCAGTGACCGTCAGGGTCCCGACCACCATCGTCACGCCGTGAATCTTTTCGACGTTTATCGGGAGAGCGACTGCGGTGACGCCTGCTGGGAGGCGGTGAGGTCCGGCTACGATTAGTCTGGTCGGAGGTGGCTTCCGTATAAGAGACGTCCTGGACTCTCTTGAGCAGAGTGGCCATCTGTCCCATTGCAGCTATCAGGTGTGCTCGGATGCTGGTCCGGACTCCCTGGCACTCAGGGGTATCAGGGAGCCGATCTAGATTGGCCATTGCGACAGCAACGTTGGCGCTTGGCGTTTTGTAGACTGGCTGGTCCCCGACCATGTCAAAGGCGTCGTTGAGATTATGTGGTGGAATTTGTTGTTGCTCGTCTGCGCATCGTCGGGCGCGATTGGTGTTGCGCTGCTCGCGGAGTTGCCTCTGCTCATCCGTTTCTCCATCAACAACCGGCTCGTCGGCGCTGACGTTGAAAACAATATCTCCTCGGCGGGGGGGAAATACCGGGAAACGAGGGAAACCCGGAGGGTGTGAAGGCAAATCCAGGTCGTAGTCCTCGTCTTCGGTGTTTATAACTTCGGTGGGGACGGAACCGGTGCTCGAGTTGGTGCTGGAGGCCTGGCCGTCCCGCAGTTCTCGGATTGTCACCATGTTGACGTAGTGACGACCGTTCCTTTTCGGCGGCTAACCCGTCTTGCTGAAAACGGACTGGATGTGCCGTGAGTAAAGAGAGGCCGAGTTGTTCAGGCCGCAAGGATAATATCCCTTCTTGAGCTTGACAGATCGTCCTGAGGGAGTTGAGGTTATCGTCAGAGACGTTCCCAGCCGTTCGTGTGTAACGACACGAGTTGGCCGGCGGGATTTGAAAAAATCCGTTGGAGCGGCTTGATCAGGCTGACGCAGGATTCCGTCTACTAGTTGGGAGGCTTCAAGTAGCTTGGAATCAGCGCGATCAAGCGCTTGGAGAAGGTCCGAGCAGCCAATCTTCTTTCCCTTGTAGAGCGGGAACGGTGGTCGGGCGCTCGATGCCGCCACGCGAGTGGTCGAAGACGACGTGTTCTTAGATTGGATCTGAGTTTCTTTCGGAACCGTGGTCGTGAGGCCGCCGCTGCACGTCGTCCACGTGATCTGGCCGACGGTGATCGTGAGGCCTTCAGGCACAATCGTGACCATCTTGTTCGCCGGAGAAGTTGCACACACACCCCCTACCTGGCGCGCCACTGTCGACGAAAGCTAGTCGGCAGTCTACCTTGGGGTATACCCACGGTAGTATTTTATCGGTAGACGGTGCGCAAACTACGAACTCGATGGTGACGCAAGACACGGACAAGCTTTTTATCCAGGTTCGGCCGCCGAGTTGGCGTAATACCTACGTCCTGCGTCTGGTTGTATTGATTTGTGTTGAGAGAATATGTCCTAGGGGGGTCCCTTGCCCCTCCTTATATAGTCTGGAGGGCAGGGTTACAGATCTGAAAACTAATCCTAGTCGGTTACAATTGCCATAGATAGTTCGATATCAATTCCTATTCTAACCGACTAGAATCTTGCTCGATCTCCACGTCTTGTTTCCTTGCACGAAACTCCAAGCTGTCGGATCAAGCTTTGAGCTCGTCTCGTAGTGGGCCAAGCCTCCTAGCCCGAGTCTAGCCGTAAGGGTATAGGGGTTTATACCCCCACAGGGAGCAACAATGTATGCTTAAGGGTCCCCATGGTCCATGGGAATCACTTTGGTGCTTGTTCCCTCTTTTTCTTTCTCCTTTTCTCTTTCACTAAACACTAAACATGGGAATCCGAGGCAACCAACAGCAACTTTAGGTCAGCACCACCACCATCTTTACTAGACAACCCAACATAGCCTGAATAAAGTGGTGGGGAGCAAAAGTCAAGGTCGACCGACCTAGCTTTTGGTCTCACTTGGTGACTTTTTGCAAGCACGAGGCTAGGTTCCCTGTCTAAAGTTGAAGGCATGCTTCAAAGGGGGTGAACCTCGGTCGGCCGACCTGCCCTATGGGGGTCTTGCCATGCCCTTTTACCCCTATAAATAGCACCCCAATGTGAGCTCAATCCCACACCACAACCAGCAGAATCATCTCGAGCTCACTTGGCCTTCTCTCTTCTCTTTAGTGTTCCAAGCCTTCTCAAGCTTAGTGTAGTAGTTGATATAAACCCAAAAACATTTCTCTTCTGCATAGCAGTATAGTAGGAAGCTTGGTCTTGTTTGTTCACTTGTGAAGCCAGCATGAAGAAATTCATCTCCGCCAAGCTCACCAAAAAGGATGTCTGTAAGTTAATCAAGTGTGCGCTCTGTAAGAAAAATGTATGTTAATTCCACAAGCAAGTACTGTATCACTATAATATTTATTGATAAAAATACACCTACAACATTCGGTCCAGAATCTGATAAATGCACAATAAAACTCAGGTTGAGATAGTATACAAATCCACAGGTAAGCATAACAGGAAGATACTAAAATTGAATGCAGCAGCCAGGCGGGGAAGGGTAGGGTGGTGTTGCGATAGCCAGGCGAGACGAGGTCGGGGACTCAGTCAGCGCCAGCGGCGAGGCCCAATCGGGTGAGGGCGGATCTGGAGAGAGCTGCGGCTGGGTTGGTGCTGTCGAGAGGGGCGAGGCGCATACGGCCATACCGGTGTAGCCGCCGCCATCGGGAGGGACGAGGCCCATGCCGGTGTAGCGGACTGCGTCACTGCCACAGAAGGAGGGGGAGGAAGCGGCGGCGGCGGAGGAGGAGGAGAGGCGTTCCCCGCCCTGTTGTCATCCCCCACGTCCACGGCGGTGTCGACGACGAACGGGTCTAGGTGAGGAGAGCACTCCGTGACGGCGTTGGGGCCATGGTTGGTCATGGAGGCGAGCGGAGACGGCTAGAGCGTCATGGGTGGAGGCGGCCTGGGGCGCGGGTGGAGGCACGAGTAGCCGTGGGTGCGGAAGAAAAAGAGAATTGACCAATTAATTTTT
This sequence comes from Sorghum bicolor, assembly GCF_000003195.3. NCBI lineage: Eukaryota > Viridiplantae > Streptophyta > Magnoliopsida > Poales > Poaceae > Sorghum > Sorghum bicolor. The sequence goes on along the minus strand of NC_012876.2, from coordinate 17,566,434 downwards.
TCCTTTTTCCTTTTTTGGACTTTTTGTGGTTCGTTTCATTTTCTTTGTTCTTTTACTATATTTATTTTACTCAATTAATTTTAATTTTTCCTTTCCTTGCTTCTACTTAAATTTTTTTTCTTTATTATTTACTTATCTTTTTATTTTTAAAAGATTTATAAATTTCTAATTTCTTTTTAATATGTTTCCTTTTCGTTTACATATACATACGATGTCATGTAGTCTATATGTATTTTTTCTGTTTTTTATGTCTCCGATGGTAACTTGTCAGGAGGACGTGCCGAGGCAACTATTCCCTCGGCAAGACAACCGTTCATCTTGTTAATTTTCTCGCTAGGTAATCAGTGACGTGGCTCAACAGGAAGAGTCATTGGTATGTATGAAATGAGTGATGTGTTTGGACATTACACGTAACTTTTAATACCAGTGACACGTTTTGTTGGGACGAGTCACTAATATCTCTCATTATCAGTGACGCGTCTTTGTAAAATACGTCACTTTTGTTACCAGTGACGTGTTTCGTCAGGAAGAGTCACTAATACAGCTACATATCAGTGACGTGCCTACTTAAAACGCGTCACTTCTATTACTAGTGACGCATTTTATTGAGAAGAGTCACCGATACCTTCTCTTTAGTGACGCGTCTTGTTCCTAGGGTATGGGCAAAAAGTTAGCAGTGATGCACTTCGTTCACCCGCGTCACTAGTATACTTATTAGTGACACGTTTCAGTTTTGAGTCACTGTTGAGGTCTCCTTTGTGCTGTTTTGGCATAGTGTGTCTGATGTGATGTCGTCAGTCTTTTCATTGCATCTCTACGCTGTTTCGTAGCAGCACGGGTGAGTGCATTGCTTAATTACTTCGACATCTTCCAGCAGTGTGTTCCAGCGTTGCTTAAACACTACAATCGTAGGCCTTGTTTAGATACACCTAAAAACCCAAAACTTTACAAGATTTCCTGTCACATCAAATCTTACGGCACATGCATGAAGTATTAAATATAAATAAAAAGAATAATTAATTGCACAGTTTACCTGTAAATCACGAGACAAATCTTTTAAGCCTAATTACTCCATAATTAGACAATATTTGTCAAATAAAAATAAAAATACTACAGTGTCAAAATCTAAAAACTTTTTGCGTCTAAACAAGGCCTTAGTCACCTTTGCCGTGGCCGTAATAGTGGGGCATCGAGGCATGCAGAGTGCGTCCAAGAAACCGCATTGGGTTCGTCTAGAAAAAAAAATCCATGCCGCAGATGTCTCGCTCATAGTTTTAAATCTCCCGCTATAACTACCATTATAGCCCGTTATATATAACCTTTTAGAGTAGAGTGCTGCTATTTGTGTTCATATACAATTTAGCCGCTATATCCCACTATAGCCCAATTTAACTCTGTTATTAGCTGTTTTAGAGATATACCGCTATTTAAAACATTCTCTCACTACCGTTTCTAGAGTAAAATCAAGGCCTTGTTTTGTTCCAAAAAATTTTAGAAAATCAACACTATAGCACTTTCGTTTGCATACAAATATTGTCCAATTATGGACTTACTAGACTCAAAAGATTCGTCTTGTTAATTCCGACCAAACTGTGTAATTAGTTTTTATTTTCATCTATATTTAATTCTCCATGTATGCGTCTAAAGATTCGATGTGACGTGAAATCTGAAAAATTTTGCAAATTTTTTTTGGACTAAACAAGGCCAGTCCAAAGCTGTAGCAGTAACTATCACAACTGTTACAAAACCACAAGCGGCCAAGCACATTGTGGCAGATCCCAACGATCCGGAGCTATGCACCAAGAGGCTCCTGCAAAACCAAGGCCAGCGGAAACATCACCTCCAATGCTGCAGTACTAGACAAAACACCCCATGTTTTGGCTGTGTTCGGCCGCGGCCAACGCCACATAGCAGACTCAGAAACCTCCTTGTTCGCAGGGAAAGCAAGCTAGCTATTAGCACCAATTTTCATACATATAATAACCCCTATAAGATCAGAGCATACTAGCAGAGGAGCAGCTGCAGCGCAGGCTAAGCTAGCACAAGCATGCATCGCCAGCAGCAGCACGAGGTGACGACGGGCGCTCGGAGGCCCGGCCGGGAACATGCCAACGGAGCCCACAGAGCGGCGGCCGAGATGCCGGCTGGCGGTCACCGCGCGGAGCGGGTAGAGCGGCCAGCCGGGCACCGCACGGAGCGGGCCGAGATGCCGGGCGCCGGCGGTCACCACCGCGCGGAGCGGGCAGAGCGGCCAGCCGGGCACCGCGTGGAGCGGGCCGAGATGCCGGTTGCCGGCGGTCACCACCGCGCGGAGCGCGCAGAGAGGCCAGCCGGGCACCGCGTGGAGCGGGCCGAGATGCAGCATGCCACCCACCACCATCACGCCACGGAACGAGCCCCGGGCGACGCTCGGAGGACTACGACTGCAGCTGCGGCGGCAGAGATGCCAGCGTGGCAGACAACGGAGCGCAAGAAGAGCCTCGAGAGCCTCCTCGGTGCCGCCGGGGACGCGCGCGGTTGGCAGCAGCAGCAGCAGCACCATCACCACCACCACCGTGCCGGCGGCGGCGACGGCGGCGGTGGCCACCACGTCCCCGTACGGCCAGTGCCGGTGCCGGGGGAGAAGGTGATCAACTTCCCCGGGCAGGGGCTGGAGTTCAAGGAGCTGTCCTACAGCGTCATCAAGAAGCAGAAGAAGGACGGTGTGAAGGTCAAGAAGGAGGTGTACCTGCTCAACGACATCTCCGGCCAGGCGCTCCGCGGCCAGGTCACCGCCATCCTTGGGCCCAGCGGCGCCGGCAAGTCGACGTTCCTCGACGCGCTCGCCGGCAGGATCGCCAAGGGAAGCCTCGAGGGGTCCGTCAGCATCGACGGGCGATCGGTAAAGAGCGACGTGTCACAGTGATGTTCTGTTGCGTTGCGTGTTGTATTGAGGACAAAAGAGAGGTTTCTGATGATGATCATTCATCCAGGTGACGACGAGCTACATGAAGCAGATTTCATCGTACGTGATGCAAGATGATCAGCTGTTCCCGATGCTCACGGTGTTGGAGACGCTGAGGTTTGCGGCCGAGGTTCGCCTGCCTCCGTCGCTCTCCAGGGCTGAGAAGCTCAAACGGGTCTGGGAGCTCATTGAGCAGCTGGGTTTACAGGTTACCCCTTCTATCCTCTAGCATCCGTTTCTTTTTTTTTTCTTTTCCAAAAAAAAGGAGATTAAATTGTACAGTAGCATTTGGTAGGTCGTCCATTCAAACTGAAGACATCCCATATGGCAGGACTAGTTCAGAAATTACACAACCTCATATTTTTCATCGTACAAAATTGACAATATGCAGTCAAACGACTGGTGAATTGTCACTATGGACTTCATATACTGCTCAACAATATAATTTCATTTGTTTCCCTGCTGTAATTTCATTTGAGGAAACAATTCACGATTTTGATTAAGCTCTGAATGTCAAAATAACAGACAACAGCTCACACATACATTGGGGACGAAGGGATACGAGGCGTCTCTGGCGGGGAACGCCGTAGGGTGTCGATTGGCACTGACATAATCCATAAACCATCTCTGCTGTTTCTTGATGAACCCACCTCTGGCCTTGACTCCACCAGTGCATACAGTGTGGTAGAGAAAGTGAAAGAAATTGCAAAGGGGGGAAGCATTGTGCTAATGACAATTCATCAGCCGTCTTTCAGGATTCAGATGCTTCTCGACAGAATAGTCATCCTCGCAAGGTAATTACAGACAAAAAAAGCCTTTACTTTGAGGAAAACTACATTTCTGAAAGCACATTTAATTACTCATCAGTTCTGTACTACAGTAAGAGCATCTCCAACAGTTATGCAATTGGAATTTGCCATTTGTTGGAGTTTGCCAAGTCCCTAAACGTTTTGCCAAAGGAAAAATAAATTCATCACCAAGTGTTTGGCATATCCCAAAATAGTGGAGCCAACTATTTTTGTCCGGGAATCTTTCATCTTCGCGGGAAATTTTCTCGCCCGTCGCGCGCAATTCCTTCGCCCGTCGCTGCCAATTCTCTCGCGCGTCGCCGCTTGGTCCAGGTCGTCGAGATCCGATCGAGGCAACAGTCCCAGGGTGCACCGCGGCATCCAGGTCGCAAGGAAAAAAGGAGGCGGCGCGCAGAAAAAAGGAGGCGGCGCGCGGGGGAAAGAAAATAGTCGCGCGTGGGGAGGAGTCGTTTCGCGGGAATCTACTGCGACGTGGGGATTACGGGCACGACAAGGAGTACAAGATTATCAGGATATCAAAATTGCCAAGCCATTGTGTCTATGCAAAAATGCCAAGTTTGGTCCATCAAATGCCAAGTTTGTCAAAATGCATAAGTCAAATGCAAAATTGTTGGAGAGCAATTTTTAAGATTTTTGGCAAATTTCAAGAATGCAAAGTCTAATTGCATAACTGTTGGAGATGTTGTACTTCTTATGACATTATTCTTACTACCTACTATACTTGATGCATGCAGAGGAAGGCTAATCTATCTAGGAAGTCCTATCACACTCCCCGCACACCTTGCTGGATTTGGCAGACCTGTACCTGATGGTGAGAACAGCATCGAGTACCTCCTGGATGTCATCAAGGAGTACGATGAATCAACGCTTGGACTCGATCCTCTAGTTGCCTACCAGAGGGATGGCAGCAAACCTGATGAGGCTGCCAAGACACCAATACCCAAGACACCGAGAACACCACACCAGAAATCAGTGCAGTTCCGGCAGATGCAGCTCAAGAGCAACCAGTTCTCGGCCGCAACCGGAACACCTCATGCTACTAATACCTTCTCAAACTTCGAGTCCTACAACATAGATGACGAGGAGGAAGAATTCGACAATTCTCTTGAAAGAAAGTCACATACACCGTTGCATACCGGAACCTCAACCTACCATCCAAGGCTCGCATCACAGTTTTACAAGGATTTCTCAGTCTGGGTTTACCATGGTGTCACAGGGACGCCCCACCGTAAGCCTACATGGAGTACTCCTGCTCGAACGCCAGCTAGGACCCCAATGTCGAGCTACCATCAGCGCAGCCGTTTCGCTACGCCGCAACATGCACCTCCTCCTCAATCCCCCCATGAACCAGTTTTCAAGCCAGAGGAGCCAAGCTATCATGAGTACCAGCTTGAGCTGGAACCACTGGATGCTCCTGAGGATGGCCCCAAGTTTGCTAATCCATGGCTCAGGGAGGTCGCTGTGCTCTCATGGCGTACTGCTCTGAACGTGGTGCGCACGCCGGAGCTATTCCTCTCCAGGGAGATTGTCCTCACAGTCATGGCACTGATTCTTTCTACGTTGTTCCATCGCCTCAGCGATTCCAACTTCATAACCATCAATCGCCTCCTCAATTTCTACATCTTTGCAGTCTGCCTTGTCTTCTTCTCCTCCAATGATGCTGTTCCCACATTCATCCAGGAGCGCTTTATCTTCATCCGTGAGAGATCCCACAATGCTTACCGTGCATCATCCTACGTGATATCCTCTCTAATCGTCTATCTCCCCTTCTTTGCCATTCAGGGGTTCACCTTTGCAGTCATCACAAAGTACATGCTCCATTTACATAGCAACCTGGTTAACTTCTGGATCATCCTGTTTGCGTCACTTATAACAACCAATGCATATGTGATGCTGGTCAGTGCACTTGTTCCAAGCTACATCACCGGATATGCTGTCGTGATTGCGACAACAGCACTCTTCTTCATCACTTGTGGATTCTTCCTGAAGCGGACGAAGATCCCTATGGCATGGAGGTGGCTCCACTATATCTCTGCGATAAAATACCCATTTGAGGCATTGCTTGTGAATGAGTTCAAAGGAGACCATTGCTATGTTGGCACACAGAATCAACTTTCACCTGGACCTCTGGGGCAAGTCAGTAACCTGAATGCCACCTCAACGACATGCCCACTGGTAGGCCAAGATGTGCTTGACACCATGGACATATCAATTGATAACATCTGGATAGATGTTGCAATTCTCCTTGCCTGGGGCGTGCTCTACCGACTCATCTTCTATGTGGTCCTAAGATTCTACTCCAAGAACGAGAGGAAGTAAGGAACCAAGTTTTCAGCAAAGATGTATGCGGCCTATCCATATACGGTAGATCTGTTTGCAACAAGCAGATATTGTACTCATGCATAGAGGGTTAATTTGTATTATGGAAAGCTTGTATTAAGAAATTCTAGTATTTGATTGAATGACCAAAAACAGACAAATTTTTTATGGCAAGGCCAATCTCAATGCATATTTTCATTTTCTTGTCTCCAAGTATGTCTCACATCAGTAAATAGGATTCTCTATGGTAAAACCACCTCTGTTAATATAGATGAAACTCATTTTATCTCTCCCTTATTTAATTCGTTGCCATCTCGTCAAATTTGCTTACATAGCGCCCTATTAAATAAGAATAAAACTCCCATTTATAGTGGCCAAATTACAATTGAAGCACATATCAATGTCATCAATGTTAGATTGTTTTCTTTGGATCCAGTTGCACCCTTGTTTCTTCCTTCTAAAAGAAGTGACTATATGCTAGTGCGGCATCCCAATGCTAGATACCATGTATAGTTTCTATGTACGTAGACACTATAATAAAAACTACATTTTCGATAGATAGTTTCTACAGAATAATCTTTTATTCAATCGCACATCTTCTCACTCTCATCTATCTATCATACCTTCAGACAGTGGCGGAGCCAGGATTTCGTAGCTAGGTATTCCACGTATAAAAAATTTCAATGCATATGTGCAATAGCAATAGGGGACAAAATCAATACAAAATTGATCCCGGTGCACAGTTCAAGTAGTACATATAATTTTTTTAAAATATATGCTAGATAAAATATTTATTTATCCTGGTAACAAGGCATCAGGCAAAGTGAGCCTAGTATCACCCTTGGTAATAATCAAAGTATATATAAATTCTTTATCTATGTTACAAGAACAATGCAACATTTTTTTAAAAAAAATGAGAACGCAATAAAAAAAAAGAAAACGAAACCTTCAATTCTTACTTTGAAGAATAAAAAATAGATGTGAGATCTTTATGTGCTTCAAGCCGTATATGATAAAGGTCGTATATGAGAAAGGCGTTGAGGGGGAGCCGTAAAAGCCTACAAAGACCACTAACCGTCGCCGCCGCTAGAGGAATCCTGTCGATGGGGTTTCTTTCGGATGAGTTCATCGGCTGCCGCTATTAGTTGTTCTACTAGGCTTAGAGCAACTTCAAGAGTTTAACTATTTTTATTGTTTATACTATTTCAGAATTTGTATAGCAAAAAGTAGACTCCAACTAATATGCTATCTAATTTTGTAAAATAGGAATTTGGTTTTCTCTTGATTTTCGGCTTATTACAGACGCTAACTATACGACTTTGTAAAATAACAAGATTGTTGTAGATCTCTTCTTTTTTTTAGAAATTTTCTATTCGACAAAATAGCTAAACAATAGAATTTGACAATTAATTTTAGCCAGACTATTGGAGTTGCTCTTATGGGCTACATATTTGCAACATTCAACAAACTAACATATATGCTGATTATACATGTGTGTATACATATATTTATGTTTGTCACAAAAATCATGGGTATTCCATGCAATATAGGGGCATACCCTTGGCGCCGCCCATGCGTGTAGACATGGTTTCTTGTTAAGAAACCATTTCCTCCCCTCTTCTCAAAAAATTGCTTTTAACATTAGCAAAATGCTTAAGGGCAGTCTCAATGGAAGAAATCATGGCAGTTTCTATAGCATAGGATAACAAACAAAAAACTATATTTTCCATTGCATTATTGTGTACTAGAGTTCCCATATTTTTTTGTTTTGGGTACTATAGCATTTTCATTTTTATTTAGCAATCATTGTCCAATCATAGACTAACCAGGTTCAAAAGATTTATGTTGCGATTTATAGGTAAATTGTGTAATTATTTTTTATTTTTGACTATATTTAATGTTATGCACGTGCTGCAAGATTCAATGTGACGGAGAATCTCGAAAAGTGTTTGGATTTTAGGTTGAACTAAGGCCTTGTTTAGTTCGCAAAAATTTTCAAGATTCTCCTTCACATCGAATCTTTGGTTGCATGCATGGAGTATTAAATATAGATAAAAATAAAAACTAATTGCACAGTTTACCAGTAATTTGTGAGATGAATCTTTTGAGGCTAGTTACTCCATGATTGGACAATGTTTGTCAAATAAAAACGAAAGTTCTACCGTGGTTAAAAGCGAAAACTTTTACGAAGTAAACCAAACAAGGCCTTTATTTCTCTCTCACATCTTTGGATTCTCTGTGCATTTATTTGGCTTACTCTTTCTTACTCTATCATCTTGTGCTGCCGGCGTCCAACCAGCAGATGAGCTCTGTCTCTACGGGACAACTAGCTAGCAGCTCCATCACCTAGAAGGAAGAATTGTGAAGGACCGAAAACGGCGACTAGAGGGAGGGTGAATGGGAGCCTCAAATTTTCTCTGGAAAATATTTGGCTACTGTCCCAAAATCACTCCTAAACACAAGTAAAATGTTGAACCTAAAATACTCAAGCCAACCGGTGACGAGAGTACCTAGATCAACTACTCGCAACGATAGAAAACTAACACGACAGACGGAACAAGATTCGAAGCTCAAACGACCAAACTAGGAGTGAAACATGAAATCAGAGCTAAAGAAAAACACTGGAAAACAACAAGAAAATCACTGGTACTGAACCTGCTGCAACACAAAAATAGCATAGCTGATTGGCCTAGCAGCACTGCTGCTGGAACGATCACAACAGGCACCAAAAAAAAATTGTTCTCAAAGCCAGAAACAAACAGAGAGACAAAAACAACAGGAATAGCTAAACACTGATCAAACCTCCAATTTCTTGCTACCTGTGCTCAACGTGAATACAAATGTACAAGCAATGATTGGGCACTGTAGCTTGAAAATGACACCTTAAAATTTGAGACACCGAACACGGCAACAAAACTCTTGGCATGGACACAAACTGCCTGATGCAATCAATCGGCAACAGAAAATCCCAAGCAGTACTGCTGCCCTGCTGATCACGAGTGAATGGCCCAAGTGAAACACTGCTCGATGCTTGGCCAAGCAGAAACACTGTCAGCGCTCCTGTGTTGCTACTCTGCAATTCTAAAAAGACAGAGATCTGAGAACAAATGTAGGCACACAAAAACGAACGGAAGAAATAACAAACTACTGGATGAAACAGCCAACCACAAGCAGCTCGCTTGAAGTCTAAGCACTAAGCGTTGGTAGTGCTGACATTTGACTACAGGACAGCTGCTCCTGCTCAACACAGTCACGCAGAGAAAAACGAACTGAAGAACAGAAAAACGAACGGACAGGAAATCCACAGAAAAACTGACTCAAAACTCCATAAAACGATTCCAGAAAATTTATAAAAGAAATTCAATTTGCTACGAACCTTTCCCCAAAAAAATTATTGCCTGGGATTAACCCAAACTTTGTGAAATATTCAGATTATAGACAAGAACGAGTTTTTCTCCTAAAACGCAAATCTGCTTGGTTCTTGATGCGCAAGTGAAATTAGCTCAAATCACTTGGTGATCTTGTTCATCACTCAACAAAGCATCAATCTGACCAAACACATCCCAATAGAAAACTCAAAACAAGCACGAATCAAGATGGGGAAAAAACTGGTGAACAGTAGCTCGCGAAAATAAGGAACATGAACGCAAAACGACTCTGCTCAGATCTCTACGTCCAGAGGAAAAAAGAGGTTAGGGCCTCCATTCCCAACTTCAAAAATCTCAGAAAACAACCATCAATCTTTGTTCAAGTGATCTCTCTCATGAACTAAGGAGAAAGGGGAAAAACTAACCCCAGGTAGAGGTGACTGGAATGAGAGAGAGGGGTGGAGATAGTTGGAGAGAGTTGGGGGACTCTCCCAGCTTATTTATTAGACATATTACATATTCCCCAAATGTCCATAGATATTTTTGAGCGAACTAGCTAGCCCCAGGGGCATTGTAGTCCAACCCGACATGACCTAAATCCGACAGCCACCACGCCTTCTCACCGGTAGCCTCGCTCCGAAGCGATCTCACCGATGCCGCCACGTGTCGTCCGTCCGCATCGGGACCTCCGCCCAGGTTTGAGGCCCAAACCCGTGAAACCCGCCGCAAGTAGCGTTCTCCATACGCTTCTGCGCCACTCGACACGTGTCACCGCCGTCCTCGATCGGCCGGCCCGCCAAGTCCTTCTGAGCCTCGCTCGACTCGCGTCCACCGTCTTGACTTGGTCAACACGGTCACTCCCATGTACACTTGCACTTGTCGATGTCCCAGATGTCAGCCACTACGGCTGGTCACCCGGCCTCCTGGTCCGTCAGCCCAAGCCTCAGGTCCGTCCTTCACCGCTCCAGGTCCATCAGCACGGCACGTGTCTACTTGACCTTCACCTCGCTGTTGACCACCGCCTCCGAGTTCCACAGCTGAACACCACAAGCCAAGAGACATGTCGCACATATAGCTTTCGCCATGATAATGTTAGTCACCAACTCAGCCTATTCGTGGATCACGTTGACAATCACTCATCACAAAACGTACCACAAGGGTACTTCTCGACCTTGTGTTCGCAATCTCCCCCTTGATGAGTGCATTGTCAACATCCTCACACGAACAGCTTGAGAAAAAGAAAAGAAAAAGAAGGGAAAAGCAAAGAGTTCACTGAAACGACCAAAAGCCAAAGAGAAGCCAGAAATGGGTCATTTCAAATGAACAAAACTTGATCCCCAAAGACATGGGCAAAGGCTCGACACGATCAAGAACCACAAAGCTAGCTCTCAAGAAGAGACAACGGGCTCAACACCACTAGCAAAGCTCGAAAAACCAGAAAATAGCTAGACCCTCTAGAAGAGGCAAGGGCTCATGTTGACACCGTTTTTGGGCACGTGTCTGGGATGGCAGGATAAGGTGGCAGTACGATGTTTACAAAGTGGGTTGCCGATGAGGATGGTTGCCGATGAGGGAGAGGTTGAACGTGATTAAGTCCACAGACAGTAATATGGTGCCGATGGCTAGATAAGAAAGTCTGCCGATGACTATGGCAAAGGGTCTGCCGATGATGCAAAGAGGGAGTCAGGAAACTGCCGGTCGTTATGTGGAGGAGTTTCGGTTTGTCACGAGGGATAGTTTTGTTGTTTCCTTAATTATTTACATCGTTTTGTATATGGATTCCGTGTAATTTGGAATTCGAATTCTAATCGTGTCTGGTTGTAGCTCTTTGAGCAGGGTATAAATATAGACCCTAGGGCCTTGTAATAGATAATCAATCAAGAAATCAAACACACGTTTTTACTCATATTCCAGCATTTACTTTTCGACGACTTCGTCATACTTTTTCCTTTTGTTACGAGTTCTTAGGAATTCGTCGACTTAAGCTCGGCGTGTTCTCAAGTTCCGCGTGAGTACCTCTTAGCCGTGACAACCGGGCGCATCGCTGTTGTCAGGACTAAAGTATTCGAGTTATCACCTTTGCCGATAGTAAGGTCAAATCGGCTGGCACGCCTTAACGTTTGAATCGGGTATTAGCCCTTTGTGTTTGCAGACCAGTTTTGCATCAACACATCTTTTGGCACGCTCGGTGGGACAAGATTCAAGATCAAGATCAACATGTCGATCTCTGACCTCGATCAAGAAAACGTCATCCCCGTGACGGAGGCCAACCTCAAGGATGAGCAGAAGCAAGCTATTGCCCAAGCCATGGAAGAGTTCAAGCAGCAATGCCTGAGATCTTTCAGCATAAACAGGAGCGGCGAAGTGGTCCAGAAAGATGCACTGCCGGCACCACGGCAGGTTACCTTTGACGCCAATCCTGGCAAGCTTCAAGATATGGTTGACAATGCCATCAATCGAGCGTTGATTAACCAAGCTGGTGTACTGTCTAATACGGTTTTCAATGCCGTGGCAAGAACTTTCAAGGAAGGACAAATCCCACCAGATTATGTGGGCCCCTCCCATCATCAGCCAACGGCACCAGAGGTCACGGCTCCATCGGCTGCCTTGACGAATGCAAGTGCACAATCTGCCGTCCCTCCGAGTACATCGGGGACTACTGGTGCACTATCTATGCCGATGGCAACCAACCCACAAATTTCAGTTGGGCAGCATAAACTGACAACAGATATGTTGGCATCGGCAATGTCAGGGTTGACTCTTGCTCCCAACTGGTGGGGTTACGGTATGCCTCCAGAGTTGACGCCGGGAACATCACAGATAACTGACATGAGGGGCAAAACTCCTATGACATCGGCACCTCCCAATGTGCCGGTGAACCAGAGTCCTCGGTATACCACAACTACTACTGCAAGGCCTCACACTGGAAATCCTCAAGATTCAATGTTCCAGATGCACAACGCATCGGCAGAGTCAATGCTGATGCAACAGAGGCCTATGGCCCAGTCGGGGTATGTCAATTCAACGACGGTACCCAATTACCAATCATCGGCAGCACCTATGCCGATGAACGCTAATAATGGATGGCTTGGACAGCAAGCCTTTCCACAATCGCCCCAGCAGAGTTACCAGACTACAGGGTTCCAGCAAGGGCAGGTCTATCCCGGGTTCCAAGGTCAGGGGATTCCCAACCAGCCAATGAATTTTGGACAGCAACTCGGAGGACAGCCAATCGGTGGACAGCAGTTCGGTGGTCCGCAGATTGGAGGACAGGTGATCAATACAATGTTCCGCGCAGATCACGTCCCCAACAGACACGTGGAGGTTCGCCACCAAGTACCAGATCCGCAGCCGCCTCATCGGCAAGATGCCGATGCATATTGGGCCGATAAGATTGCTGAAGTAATGAGGGAACAATTTGGGATAAAACCCAAAGTCAACACTTACTCTTATCGGACGCCGTATCCTCCCGCGTATGATTTGATCCCGCTTCCACATCGGTACAAGGTACCGGATTTTACAAAGTTTTCCGGACAGGACGACACGTCAACCATGGAGCATGTCAACAGGTTCATTATTCAATGTGGAGAGGCTGGTAACAGGGACGAATTGAGGGTTCGTCTATTTTCATCATCATTGTCTGGATCGGCCTTTACTTGGTTCATATCGTTACCTCCCAACTCAGTAATTACTTGGGCCGATCTAGAGAAGCAATTCCACAAATACTTCTTCTCGGGGGTTCATGAGAAGAAGATCACCGACTTGGTCAAGTTGAGGCAACGTAATGATGAGTCGGTTGAGGGATTTGTGCAGAGGATACGAGAGGTCAAGAATAAATGCTATAGCCTCGTTCTGTATGATCGGCAGCTAGCCGATTTGGCTTTCCAGGGTTTGTTGCCACATATCAGGGACAAGTATGCCTCTCAGGAGTTCGAAAGTTTAAGTCATTTGGTGCAGAGGATTTCTGATCAAGACATCAAGCCTTTCGAGCCTAAGAGGGCATGGAATAAGAAAGTGTCATTTGTTGATGAAGCAACAAGCTCAGATTCTGATGAAGAACCAGTAATCGGCTTGGCAGAGTGGGTAAAAAACAAGAAGCCGATGTCTTGTCCTTTTGGGCAGAAGGAACCATAGAAGTTTGCTTTTGACACCGCTAAGGCTGATAGGATATTTGACTTTCTACTTCAGGAAGGTCAGATCAAACTGTCACCTAACCATGTGATCCCATCGGCAGAAGAGTTGAAGAGGATGAGATATTGCAAGTGGCATAATGCAACTTCCCATGACACCAACGAATGCAAAGTATTCAGACAGCAGCTGCAATCGGCTATAGAGTCAGGGAGAATCAAGTTTGACAGTTCCAAAGCCCAGAAGCCGATGAAGATAGACCAACATCCTTTCCCGACAAACATGTTGGATGCTAAGGGGAAGGCTAAGGTCTTAACATCGGAGACAGCCGAGAAGAGTGCATCGGTAGATCCTCAGCATCAAGTTACTACTGCCGATGCAAGAAGTAAAGGCTTGGTCCAGGAAGGAACTAGCTTAGGAAGGCTTCCTCGATCTGGTATCGTCATAACTCATAGAAGGCCTCGAGAAAAATGGCAACAACGGGAAGATCGGTATCGGCGCCAGCAGGAAGATTATCGACGGGAAGAAGAAAGACGCCGACAGGAGTGGAATCGGGACAGGGATCATTGGAATTGTCCATTCTTCATCCATTGTTGGGAGGAAAATATCAAGCTTCCTACTGTCAGAGACTGCCCTGAGTGCAACGGTTATGATCGGTACGACAGGATCGATCGGCATTATCATGATGATGAACGGCGATTTAATGGGCCGATCAGAGGAAGGGTGTCAGTTCATGACCGGCTGGGGGGCAGATTTAGTGGGCACGACAGACTTAGTGACCGTGTCCAGTATTTTCCCAGGAACCAAGAAGAGCTCGAGGGAATGGCTGATGCGCGGGTTCTCGATGAATTCATATTTTGCAGGGATGCTAACACGCATCGTATGGAGTCAAGGGAGAACCGACGCCCGACGGCAAGGCAAAGGCCACTTCCTCCATGGTGCCCTGGAGGATTAACCAAGACACAGAAAAGGAGATTGCAACGTGAAAGGCAGGAAGAGCTAAATAAGGGAGAGAACTCTGGAAGTCGGCAGCCGTCAGACACTAAGAGGGAAGGTCCATCGGCAGGCGTCAACATGGTCTTCATGTTGCTGATGGAGTTTCTTGCACCAGCCAGTGATGATGAGTTGGAATTTTCTGATCAGATAGCTCAGTTGGCTCTGGATCCGATGACAGCTATCTTTGAGAAACCTGCCGATGACGAGAGGCAGCATCTTAAAGCTCTGTTCCTCAAAGGAAGGGTTGATGGGCAGCCAATGACCAAGATCCTAGTTGATGGTGGAGCTGCTATTAATATTATGCCGTATGCAGTATATCGGAAGCTTGGGAAAGAGGATCAAGATTTGACCAAGACCGATATGATGCTCAAAGACTTTGAAGGAAACGTGTCTCCAGTCAAGGGGGCGATATGTGCAGAGTTGACCATCGGCAGCAAAACCTTGCCGACAACTTTTTTCGTGATCAGCGGAAAAGGTGCTTACAACTTATTATTGGGAAGAGATTGGATTCATGCCAATTGTTGTATCCCATCTACAATGCATCAATGCTTGGTTCAGTGGGTAGGTGACAAGATTGAGATTGTCCCAGGAGATTCTTCTTATGTTATCGCGTCGGCAGAGGCGGATACTTACGAAAGGACCAGGTGCATTTCAGGAGAAGTTTGGGAGAAAGATTTTCTCAAAGTTGCCGATTATGAGATTCCACCGATCCAAGCAGTCGGTTCTGACGACGGTTTTTAATGGATAGATTCGCCGATGATGGAAAATTAGGCCAGGGATTCACATCGGCCGATGATTTGGTAGAAGTAGATATAGGTAGTGGTGATAAGCCTAGGCCTACTTTTATTAGTGCTAAATTAGATCCTGAGAGTAAGCAACAATTGACTAGTTTGTTAACGGAATATAAAGATTGCTTTGCTTGGGATTATACTGAGATGCCTGGTTTAGACCGATCAATTGTTGAACATCGGTTACCCATCAAGTCTGGATTTCGGCCACATCAGCAACCAGCCCGCCGATGTAATCCTAACATTCTACCTGATATTAAGGCCGAAATCACCAAACTTATTGAAGCTAAGTTTATTTGGCAGTGTCGGTATGCCGAGTGGATTTCCAATGTTGTTCCGGTTTACAAGAAGAACGGGAAGCTTCGGGTGTGCATTGATTTCAGGAATCTCAATAAAGCTACGCCGATGGATGGATACCCAATGCCTGTCGCCGATCTACTGGTTGATGCCGCGGCTGGTCATCAGGTCATCAGCTTCATGGATGGTAATGCAGGTTACAATCAAATATTCATGGCGGAGGAGGATATTCCTAAAACCGCATTCAGGTGTCCTGGTCATGTTGGGCTATTTGAGTGGATAGTCATGACTTTTGAGTTGAAGAATGCTGGTGCTACTTATCAAAGGGCTATGAATTTTATATTTCATGAGTTCATCGGCAAGCTCGTGGAGATTTATATTGATGATGTGGTGGTTAAGTCTGGAGATTTCTCAAAGCATCTTGCCGATTTACAAAAAGTGTTAGAGTGCACAAGGAAGCATGGATTGAAGATGAATCCCAACAAGTGTGCATTTGGTGTATCGGCAGGGCAGTTTCTTGGTTTCATGGTACATCAGAGGGGTATTGAAATTAGTCAAAGATCCATTGATGCCATCAATAAAATAGTGGCCCCTACCAACAAAACCGAGCTCCAATCCTTGATCGGCAAGGTAAATTTTATCAGGAGATTTATATCGAATTTATCTGGTAGGATTCGTGCTTTCAGTCCTCTTCTTAAATTGAAAGCCGATCAAGAGTTTATTTGGGGAGAAGAACAGCAGTTGGCTCTGGATGAAATCAAGAAGTATCTAGTAAATCCTCCAGTTCTAGTTCCACCTCAACAAGGGAAGCCCTTCAGATTGTATTTATCTACCGATGGATCGGTTATCGGTTCAGCTTTAGTTCAAGAATTTGAAGGGAAAGAAAGGGTAATTTATTATTTGAGTAGGAGGTTGATTGATGCTGAAACCAGGTATTCGGCCATTGAGAAACTATGCTTATGCTTATATTTTTCATGTATCAAGCTGAGACATTACCTGCTATCGGCCGAATGCACTGTTGTTTGCAAAGATGACGTGGTCCGATACATGCTATCTATGCCGATTATGAGTGGTAGGATCGGTAAATGGATTTTAGCGCTGTCGGAGTTCGATTTGCGTTACGAATCGGCTAAGGCAGTCAAAGGGCAGATTATGGCCGATTTTGTGACTCAGCATTGCGGTCTAGTGGAAACCTTGGAGATTGTACCCTGGACGCTCTTCTTTGATGGATCTACCTGTGACCGGGGGGCAGGAATCGGCATTGTATTAGTTTCCCTAAGGGGAGGAAGTATGAGTTTTCCTTGCCGATTGTTGCCACATCAACAAATAATCAGGCTGAGTATCAGGCTCTGATCAAGGGATTGGAGTTGTTAAGAGAAGTTCGTGCTGATGCTGTTGAAATATTCGGGGATTCTATGTTGGTTATAAATCAATTGGCCGGAAGCTATGAATGCCGAAGTGAAGTTCTCATAACTTATTTCGAGAGAAGTATGCAACTGTTAAAGGAATTCAAGGATTTCCGATTGGAGCATGTTCCCCGATTGCATAATGAAGACGCTAATCGGTTAGCTCAGCATGCCTCGGGATATCAGCCAATGATTAATGCGACATCGGCAGTCGGTGCCGGTGATTGGAGGAAAGAAATTATTGATTATCTAACAGATCCATCCAAAAAAGTTGAAAGACGGGTTCGATTTCAAGCAACCAAGTATGTGCTCCTTGAAAATGAATTGTATTATCGAACTATCGACGGAATTCTTCTCCGATGCTTGGGTGATGATGAAGCTAGAGGTTTGATGGGGGAAATCCATGAAGGAGTGTGTGGAGCGCATCAGTCAGCTTTTAAGATGAAGTGGATGATTCGAAGGAATGGATATTTCTGGCCGACCATACTTGAAGATTGTTTTAAATATTTCAAGGGATGTCAAGGTTGTCAAAAGTTTGGTAATATCCAGAGAGCACCCGCATCGGCTATGAATCCTATAATAAAGCCTTGGCCGTTCCGGGGATGGGCCATCGATCTGATCGGCCAGATTTATCCACCATCTAGCAAAGGGCATAAGTTCATTCTAGTTGCCACTGACTATTTCACTAAGTGGGTTGAAGCTATTCCTTTGAAGAAAGTCACATCGGCCAATATGATTGATTTTGTGAAGGAGCATATTGTTTACCGATTTGGGATTCCCCAAACGATTACTACCGATCAGGGCACCATGTTCACATCAGGGGAGTTCGATGAATTCGCAATCGGTATGGGAATTAAAGTGTTGAATTCTTCTCCTTATTATGCTCAAGCCAATGGGCAGGCCGAAGCGTCTAACAAAGGAATTATCAAGCTTATTAAACGAAAGATTGAAGAAAATCCTAGGCGGTGGCATACATTATTAAATGAAGCATTGTGGTCTTATCGGATGGCTTGTCATGGATCGACCAAGGTATCACCCTATCAATTGGTGTATGGACATGATGCAGTGTTGCCTTGGGAAATTAAGGCTGGATCTAGGCGATTATCTTTTCAAGATCAATTAACTTCCGACGATTATGCCACTTTGATGACCGATGAATTGGATGATCTAGCAGGGCATCGGTTAAAAGCTTTAATGAGTATAGAAGAAAATAAGAAGAGAGTTGCTAGATGGTATGATAAGAAAGTGAAGGCTAAAGAGTTTGCCGATGGGGATTTGGTATGGAAAGTAATTTTACCAATTGGGACCAAAAGTTCGAAGTTTGGAAAGTGGTCTCCTAATTGGGAGGGTCCTTATCGGATAAGTCGATCGGCTCCTGGTAATGCCTACATTCTAGAAACCCTCGAAGGAATTGAATTTCCCAGAGCATTAAACGGCAAATATTTAAAGAAGTACTACCCCAGTATATGGGTCGATGCATAGAAGTTTAGGTGCCGATAACACTCCTATCGGCTAGATCCAAATGCTTGGGGACAAGACTTGGTGTTTCAAAAGTTTAGGCGCCGATAACAGTCCTATCGGCTAGACTAAAAGCTGAGGATACAATGCCGATGGAAACTCTATGTGTTAAGCAGCGTCTGGATTGCCGATATAGCGCGTAGCCGAATTTGGTTGGCTGCTTCTATCTCCTTGATGTCATCATCGGCAGAACCTTCTATCGGCTTCAGCTTCTTCTTCAGTTGGAGTGCTTTGCGACCATGGGCATTTCGCTCGCGCTCAAGAAGCCTGATGGTCTCTGGCAATTGGCTCTCTTCCTGTTGGGCTTGGGACAGAGTGTTCTCTACTTCCTTGAGCTCCGCCAACAGAGACTCTTTTCTTGCCGATAGATCGGATATCTTCTGCTTCAGCGCGTCTCCGGAAGATCTCAGGATACCGATGTTCTTGTGCTTCTCATCGGTCAAAAGCTTCTCTTTCCTCATTTCATCGGAGAGTTGAGTCTGAGCGGCTCTATCGGCAAGCCGCCGAGAAGCTCTTTGGTACTGCAGCTGGCGACTCTCCAGATGAGCGGCTTGGAACAGGATTTCTTCAACATCGGCTGGGATTTGGCCTCTGAGAGTTCTGAACAAGGTCTTGGTAGGGTCGGAATCATCAACCAATTGCGCTGTGTCCTGGTGAAGGAGAGCTGACAATTCTTCCAGCCTGACCCTGACCTCTGCCGATGTGATGCCGACCGTCTGAGAAGTGCTTGCTTCTTCACCTTCTTCTTCAGAGAAATCGATGGCGAAGGAGAAGGCTATCGGGAGAATCTTGTTCCTGGGAGGGAAAGCAAAATTAGCTCATACTTAGAGAATCGACAAATAGTGCTAACGGTAAACGGTGACTTACTTGCTTCAAGGTGATCTCTTGTCTGTGACTGAGAAGTGCTGATGGAGCTGCAGGCTGATCGGCCAAAGATGCCGATGGAGCTACAGGTTGATCAGCTGGGATTGCCGATGGAACGATATCAACTAAAAGAAGACAAAAGGAGTTATGAGACTAAATAAGAATAAGTTCATCGGTAGCGATATTGTTAAAGTATGTTACCTGGAGGAGGGACGACGGTTGTCTGAATCGGGAAAACTGCCGATGGTATAACTGGACCCACCGGGCCAGTTGTTTGTTCACCCATGTCAGCTGATGTATCTTCTGTTTGAGATCCTTCCTGTTGGGGTTCTTCTATCTGTGGTGCTTCCTGCATAGGTGGGGGAGATGGTGCTTGCTGTGGCTGGGCTTCTGGAGAAGAAGGAGAAGATACCACCGGAATTGGAGATACCGGAGGAGGAGGGGGGATTGCTACCTTCTGGCGCTTTGTTCCAGTCTTAGCACCCGTGGTGCCCTTTCTCTTGGGTTGACTAGACTGGGGGGCATCGGTACTCTCACGCCTGGCTTTCGCCGATGCGCCGGTTTGCTGCAATAATGAACAAGAGTTTATAAGCATAAATATAGCTGATATAAAGATAGTCAGCATAAAGGAAAAGATTTGACAAATTGCCTTGAAAGCCCACGCGAGAGTGGGAGCAGCTACCGTTGGTGATGTCTGGGTTCTTCTGGTGGTGACTTTCCTGAGGCGTACACCCCGATGCACGATGGAAGCTAGGGTGGGAGCATTGTGGCCGATTGAGGAAATCGGGCCTGATGGAAACAAGTCGATCGGCCTGCCACTCCTACTAACCAACGGAGGAATATTATCAACCTGCAAAAGGAATACAAGGGTAAGCTGCCGATGGAGGTAATATTGAGGAAATGAAACGTTGGTTTGAATTACTTACAGTGTCATCAGGAACTTCGTATTCGGAGTCAATCATGCCGCGGAATGAGAGTGCCGATCTACAGAACAGATGCTCTTTCCATTCTGCCCACCATAACTTGTATGCCTGAGTAATAAAAGCAGCCGGGACCCATTCTGACAGATCTACATCTATATCGGCGTTTGGTGGTAGTTGGGCTGCTCGAGTCCACTCAAGAAGGTTGTTGATAGTTTCTCTGGGTTTTATCACATCGGCATAAGGAAGTGCAATCGGCAACTGGCCGAAAGCTAGCTGGCGAGCTAATGCCGATGGATTGTAAAATTCGTAAGTTTGAGGGGAGGTTTTTGTGCTACCAAAGAAATTCACTGGAATGATTCTGGGAGTCACAATTGCCATCATCACCTCATTGTCCCTGTCGAGAGCTTCATCAAATGGATTGAAGGTCAGAGGGAGCATGCTATCTGGGTCATCATAAGCCAACCATGGTCGTTCGTCTCTGGTCAAACCCTCGTACAGAGTCTGGAAGAATCGGCCGATCTGATCTGGATTACCCCCTGAACCAGGCAGAATTATGACAGCTTCGCCAAAGTTCAAGGGGGCGCATGTTGTCGATTCCTCTTCACCCAATACATGGTTTTCAGCTATATCTCTTGGGAAACGCTGTGTGAACAGGTTAAAGTTGAGACGCTTGTGCAGATGCAGATTGAGCCACATGTTGACAAACCACCAGGGGCCTCCCAAGTTGCCAGTGGATTGGCCGAGCAGAAGTTTCTGGGCTACTTGATGGAGAAGGTGGTAAGCAGCGCCAAGCAAGTATCGGCCGAGAGGGAATCGGCCACCGTTAGCCAGTCTTTCTGCTGCCGACAGGTAGACAGAAGTCAGTCCTGCCGATCGACCACAGAATACAAACTTGTCCAGCCACATATTCAGAAAGGTGGTTTGTTCCTTTATAGTGACAGATCCTTTCCCACGGTACTTCTGAATGTACCCCGACCAACCGCCGATAGCGCGAGTCTCCACTTTGGCACTAGGGGCAGTATCAAAAAAGTGGGTGCTATCGGCAGAAGATATATCTAGACCAGTAAGCATGGCTACATCGGCAAGAGTAGGAGAAGCAGGGCCGTGGCCAAAGGCAAAAGCATTGAGGGTGTCTGACCAAAAGTAGGATGCAGCTATCAGCAGTGACTCGTTTCTATGCATATCGGCAATGGACAATCTGATGCATTGGGCTAGATTCCTTTCACCCCACTGAACTTCATTAGAGTTGCTGACCCTCAAGAACCAGTCTTTCCACCCTACAGTTGGGCTGGGCCAAGAGCGGAAGGTGTCCTTCCACAAATCTAAGGAAAAATTTTCGGCTCTGAAGGGGATCCTGTTGGTTTCTGCGTTGATAAGGTCAGTTGGATCTGGGTCCCCTAGAGGGCCGAGGCATTGAAGGTGTGGTTGATCGGTGGGGATGACAATTTTGTTGGACAATTCCTAGTGATTTTGGGCGTAAAAAGAAATACAAAGAGGAAAGAAAAGGAAGATGTTCAGTAAAATGGATTGCGAGTGAACAGGGATATGAAGAAAAATACAGAAGACGGGGTGGAGATTTGACCTCAGGGACGACGAACCCGACGGCCATCTTGCTGCGAAGGAAGCGTTTGAAGGCGCCGGAGTTGGTGAAGAGGGGTACTTGTCAGAGACCTTGGGAGTTTTTGGTGGCG
This sequence comes from Sorghum bicolor, assembly GCF_000003195.3. NCBI lineage: Eukaryota > Viridiplantae > Streptophyta > Magnoliopsida > Poales > Poaceae > Sorghum > Sorghum bicolor. The sequence goes on along the minus strand of NC_012876.2, from coordinate 17,544,383 downwards.
CCACCGCTGGAAAAGTAAAGTTGGGTAGTAGAATGGTGTGATGGGGAAGGAGTACCCGAGAAGGAACTATTTATAGGACAAAATGGGCAAGGGCAAATCCGACTTATCTCTTTGCCGCATCCGAGAAATCCGAGGGTACTCAGGTGGATATGGTAACTATTCGCACGGTAATCCAGGGATTGTGCAGGTGATTTGACAGGAAGCGGTCATTATCTGAAGATATTTTACTGTGCGAGATCTCCTGGTCGGTCCATCGGCAATATTCTACAACGGTCATATTGCCGATGGGCGGATAGAGGGGAAGTAACCGTTTGTGCGAATATCCTGGTCAGAACATCGGCAGATCTTTGTAACGGTATTGTTGCCGATGTACGGCTGAGAAAAATGCCCGTTTAGAAAGTTGGGGATTTCAAGAAATCTGCGGAGGAATAGGATCAGAGTTGTTCAGATTGAGGTTGTCGGTTACCAGATTAGGAGCATTAATTGCGGGAAAAGGCATCATTACTGCAGAGAATTTCGGAGCATTAATAGTTTTATACTCCGAAACTGGGGGGCATGTGTTGACACCGTTTTTGGGCACGTGTCTGGGATGGCAGGATAAGGTGGCAGTACGATGTTTACAAAGTGGGTTGCCGATGAGGATGGTTGCCGATGAGGGAGAGGTTGAACGTGATTAAGTCCACAGGCAGTAATATGGTACCGATGGCTAGATAAGAAAGTCTGCCGATGACTATGGCAAAGGGTCTGCCGATGATGCAAAGAGGGAGTCCGGAAACTGCCGGTCGTTATGTGGAGGAGTTTCGGTTTGTCACGAGGGATAGTTTTGTTGTTTCCTTAATTATTTACATCGTTTTGTATACGGATTCCGTGTAATTTGGAATTCGAATTCTAATCGTGTCTGGTTGTAGCTCTTTGAGCAGGGTATAAATGTAGACCCTAGGGCCTTGTAATAGATAATCAATCAAGAAATCAAACACACGTTTTTACTCATATTCCAGCATTTACTTTTCGACGACTTCGTCATACTTTTTCCTTTTGTTACGAGTTCTTAGGAATTCGTCGACTTAAGCTCGGCGTGTTCTCAAGTTCCGCGTGAGTACCTCTTAGCTGTGACATCCGGGCGCATCGCTGTTGTCAGGACTAAAGTATTCGAGTTATCACCTTTGCCGATAGCAAGGTCAAATCGGCTGGCACGCCTTAACGTTTGAATCGGGTATTAGCCCTTTGTGTTTGCTGACCAGTTTTGCATCAACAGCTCAACACATCTAGCAAAAGCAACTTAAGTGCAACTCCCCCTGAGCAAATGCAATCTCTCTCAAATGAATGCATGTCTATATTTTTATGTGTGACTTTCTCCCCCTTGTTGGCACATGCACTTATCAAGATTTGCCCAAAGGAGTGCAACTCCCCCTCAAATCATGCTATGAATGCTAGGAATGCACAAATACAGAAGCTTCAGGAGTATAGCAATCATATTGAAAAGATGCTCTAGGTGGTGCTGTCATGAGTGTATAGCAATAAGTACAAGTGCTAGCAAATGCTCAAACTGATCAAGTGAAACGAAATATGGCATTTAAGCATTTTTTATCAATTTTAAGCAATTATAAGAAGGAGTTCACCACTGGAAGTAGCACATAGCAGGTATAAGCAGGAAATCAACCTAGTGCTAACAAGTGTATACAAGGTGAACTACCCCAAGCAGCGTTCATACATCATGTCAAAGACTAACTTTAGACTTGTGTTTCATCAAATTTTCATTTTATCGGAGTTTGCAGCATATCACAAGGTTTAGTCAAAAACATGTGTGAGTGCGAGAGGTTATCTGTACCATCAAACCAACTTATCGACCATGCCAAGCCTATGTCAGAGACAATCGCAAGCTTAAGACAATGATCTCGGCATCCACTACAAGGCTCAAGTTCATCCATAAGTGCAATTGGAACTTTGGAAGCAGTCTCGATACCTTGACGTAGGACAGTACAGACCCATCTTGATCTTTTCTTTTTACTTAGCTTGATTTTCAATTTTTAGCACAAGTATTTACAAGTTGTCCAAGCAAGTGTATAACTCAAAGCATGAGACATAGCAACCTAGCATATAAATGATAGCTCAAGTGATCTCAACACATCCTACACATGCTAGTTGCCAATCACAATGGTGAACAATTTTTAGGTTTCAACAAGTTTATGTCAAGTTCACAAGTTATAAAACATGCTTAGCTCATAACATGCATCAAGTGATCAAAAGGAGCCTAAGCGACAAGCACCATCATGTACATACAAGACATATCACAAAGAGCATAATCTCAATCTAACAACTATAATCATGAAGCTCAAAATGCTCTAATATACATGATGAGATGAAATGCAATGCAATATGATACAAAAATAAAATAAAATCTAAACTAAAAGAAAATGAAACTAGGGTACAAAACTAAAGTTCCCCTCAACTAAAAAGGGAAACAAACTCCAAGCTTCCCTCACAAGCGAGCAAACTGGGCTTAGTCAAGGGGTTTGGTAAAGATGTCTGCAAGCTGGTTTTGGGTATCAACATGGTGTAGGTCAATATCTCCTTTCTCATAGTGGTCATGTAGGAAGTGAAAGCGGACATCTATATGCTTGGTTTTTGAGTGGAGGACTGGGTTTTTAGCAACGCTTATGGCACTGGGGCTATCACAAAGCAGAGGCACTCGCTTAAACTCTAACCCAAAGTCTCTCAAAGTGGCTATCATCCAAAGCAACTAGGAGCAGCAAGCAGCAGCAACAACATACTCGGCTTTTGTGGTGGATTGAGCAACAGAGGATTGCTTGCGAGAGGACCAAGACACAAGAGAAGTCCCAAGAAACTGTCAAGTCCCCGACGTGGACTTGCGCTCAACACGGCAGCCGGCATAATCCGCATCAGAATAGCCGCAAAGAGAAAGAGAGGAGGAAGCTGAAAACCAAAGACCAAACTCAGGTGTGAACCGAAGGTACCTCAAGATCTGCTTGACAGCTTGACGATGAGATGTGCGCGGCGAAGACTGAAAGCGCGCACACAAGCAGACCGCAAACTGGATGTCCGGTCTTGTCGTCGTCAGGTACAGCAGTGACCCGATCATGCTACGGTACTCCTTTTGGTCCACAGCTTCTCCTTCCTCATCTGCATCCAGGGCCGTCGTGGTCGACATGGGTGTCGAGAGAGGCTTGGCCTCGCCCATATCGAATTTCTTGAGTACGTCCTTGGTGCACTTGCCTTGGTGCACAAACGTCCCTTCTCTAGTTTGCTTGTTTTGCAAACCAAGAAAGAACGTCAACTTGCCCATCATGCTCATCTCAAATTCCATGCTCATAGTTTCTACAAACTTGCCAACAAGTGCATGAGAAGAGCCACCGAAAATGATATCATCCACATATATTTGAACCAAAAGAGTGTCAGTGGCTTGCTTGAGGAGAAACAAAGTTTTATCAACAGAACCCATTTTAAAACCCTTTGCAAGCAAGAAGGCTTTCAAATGCTCATACCAGGCTCTCGGGGCTTGTTTTAGACCATACAAGGCTTTGTGGAGTTCAAAAACATGGTTAGGAAACTTATGATTTTCAAAGCCAGGGGGTTGTCTCACATAGACCTCTTCCTCTATATACCCATTCAAGAAAGCACTCTTCACATCCATCTGATACAACTTGAACCCTTTTGAAGCTGCAAAAGCTAAAAGGATCCTGATGGCTTCTAGAAAGGCAACAGGAGCAAAGGTTTCCTGATAGTCTATCCCCTCTTTCTGACAAAAACCCTGAGCTACCAACCTAGCCTTGTTCCTCACTACCACCCCATCTTCACTCTGTTTGTTTTTGAAAACCCACTTGGTACCTATGGGATGGCAATCTGGTGGAAGTGGTACTAAAACCCAAACCTTGTTTCTCTCAAAATTTTCTAGCTCCTCATGCATAGCATTAACCCAATCAGAATTAGATAGTGCGTGTCCAACATCTCGAGGCTCAAAAGAAGCAATAAAAGCAGAATGAGCGAAGTGTGAGATGTGATATGACCTGGACCGCGTGACTCGCTGGTCAATTTCACCAATCATGGTCTGAGGTGGATGGCGACGCTGAATGTGTCGAGGTGCTTCCCTTGAAGAAGTCGCCTCCCCCTCAACTGCAGCTGGGGCCTCCTTAGGGACAGCCGGTGTAGGCCGAGGAGGCTGCTCGATCGGACCCCAAGTAGTGGAAGAAGAAGGATCGGGGCCGTCAGCTGAAGTAGTCGTCGAAGACCCGAGAGGGGCAACCAGTGGTGTCGGCTCGGGATCACCCCAATCAGCATCTTCTGCATCATCCTCAACAAAGATGCTCTCACCAATCTCCTGATCACCTGCACATTCAAAGACAGAAGAAGAACAAGGCATAGTCTCATCGAATGTGACCTCACAGGTCTCCACGACTCGGTTAGTTTCAAGGTTAAGTACACGATATGCATGAGAATGAGAAGCATAACCAAGAAAAATACCGTCGGAGGACCTAGACTCAAATTTGTCCAAATCACCTTGCTTCAGGATGAAACACTTGCAACCAAACACCCTGAAGTGACTTACCTTGGGTAGTCTACCAAATCGCAACTCATAAGAGGTCTTTTTCAAGAAGGCTCAAAGAAAAATGCGATTGGAGACATGACAGGTGGTGTTGATCGCCTCGGCCCAATATCTCCTAGGAGTCCTATGCTCATCGAGCATCGTCCTGGCCATCTCAACAGGGGTCCGATTTTTGCGCTCAACAACACCTTTTTGCTGGGGAACATAAGGAGAGGAAAAGTGGTGCTCGAGACCCAAAGAAGCACAAAAGGTATCAAACTGAGTGTTTTTGAATTATGTGTCATTGTCACTGCGTATAGCTCTCATGACATTCTTAGGCAACTCAGTTTGTAACCGAAGAATCAAATCTCGAACATGAGAAAAAGCCTCATCTTTACCCTCCATGAAAAACACCCAAGAGTAGCGAGAAAATTCATCCACAATCACTAGAACATACCACTTCCCTCCCTCTGACCGAAACCGAGCCGGACCAACTGTGTCTATATGAAGTAGCTCACCGGGTCCCTTGGTCATGACCTGAGTCACAGGAGGGTGAGAAGCGGCAACCATCTTCCCATGACGACAAGGGTGACAAACCAAATCCTTCTCAAATTTCAATTTGGGCAATCCTCGGATTAAGTCAAGTGAGCTCAACCTAGCTAGTAAGTCAAAACTCAAATGACCAAGTCTCCTATGCCACTTCCAGAGATCAGAAGAGGATCCAACCACAAGACAACGAGAAGAGCCAAAAGAGTGAGAAAAATTAGCTCAAAAGACATGACCAAAAGAGACAATCTGGCAAACAAGATTTCCCTGAGAATCAAGAACTCGAGACAAGCCAGTCTTAAAGCGCACCTCAAAACCATCCTGAAGGAGTTGCGAAACTGAAAGCAAATTGAAATGCAAATTTGAAACCAAAGCAACATCCTTCAAGACAAAACTCTCATTGACCCGAATGGTCCCACGAGAAAGCACCTTACCTTTGCTATTATCCCCGAATGTGATGTACTCCTTACATTGCACGGGGTCGAGGCTGGAGAACCATTTTGAACTTTCGGTCATGTGGCGTGAACAACCGGAATCAACAAGCCACGTGTTCTCCAGGCCTCCGATCTGCATCAATAGAAAGACATGGGGTGAGCAAACGGTGCAACACTGGGGTTAGTAAAACTGTGAAGGATACTAGTGTTGGGTCATTTGCCCTGGAAAAGTGTTAGGAAAAACACCAAGCATGCCATGTCCCATTTGAGGAAAGCGTTCACCACGAAAGGGAAAACATGGTCCGCTAGAGATGTGGGACTTAGAAGCAAAGCCACCGCCATGAGGTTCAAAGTCATATTGATCATGACCTGAACCACGTCGAGCACGACCACCACGTGGTCTCGCAACCTGAGGCCTAGCACCTTGAGGCATTGCACCTCTGGGCCTAGCACTGCGCCTCTGAACAGGCGGCACGTGTACCCCATGGGGTGGGCGGTACATGTTCCGGTTGTTCAACTCGTACTCTCGCCGCTCATCTCTCTTCCTCCTAAAGCAAAACTCAACAAGGTGACCATCCCTATGGCAATACACACTGTGATACCTTACCTCTCTCTTGGGTGGTTGTTGGTTCACTCTCTTGTGGGTATGGTTCACTCTTGGTCGCTTTTTGGCTTTAGGAAGGGGATCCTCAGAGATGTTTGGTAGAGTGTCAAGTGGGTTCCTGAGATGGTTAGGTTTTGGAATCCATACTTGTTTCTGAGGTGGAACTTTTGGAGGTTATTCAAACACTCCATCTTTGATAGTGGGTTTGGAAGACTCAGGTGGAGTGAATTTGATCAACTTGGGAGTAGTGGATGGTTTCTCACTCAGGCTCAAACCACTAAACTCACCAACCTTGCCATAAAGATTTTCACCCTTTCCACCTATAGCAAAGCCTACACCCAATGTGCAAGTTCCCCGCCTAAACTGGCTCATCATCATGCCCAACTGTGGCTCACTGCTAGACACCCAGCTCAAGATGGACCGAAGGTATGTGTTGTCTTCCTCGGATCTCATCTTATCATGCCTGCAAAACTCAAGCTCTAGCACCAAGCTCTCACAACGTGCACACTTAGCAGCGGTGCTATCTAAACTGGCCTTCTCAAGATCACGTATCTTGGCATTCTTCTCTGCCAGCTCAGATTGCAAGCCCAAGCAGGACTTGCACGCACCCAACAAGACAGGCCTAGCCTTCAGCTCACCAAACTCATCAAGCAAAGTAGCATACTTAGATTGCAATTTAGAGAAGTTAGACATATGAACAGCACACTCATCGCACTCTACTTCATCTGACACAACCACAGCACACTTCTTAGCAACCTCAAGCTCCTTAAGCGCCAACTCTAGCTTGTCCTTAAACTCTTTCCTCTCACGGGCAGCACACTTAAGCAATTTATCTTGACTAATCAGGGTGACATTCATGCTATCACGCTCAGCGACAAGGTCATCGACAGAAGGAGGTACCTTAGAGGTGTCGTCGTCGAAGGAGACCTCATCCTTGCTGGCCTTCACCTCTTCATCAATCGCCATGGTGCAGAAGCCTCCGTGAGTGGAGTCGGCGACGAAGCAAAGACCGGTCAGCTTCTCCTCCATCTTCCTCTCGGACTCATCGTCACTTGAGGGAGAAGAGGAGCGGTCATCGCCAGAGTTGTTGTCGAGGTCGCTGAGGGAAGCAAGGAAGGCACGCTCTTGCGCCTTGGCTTTCTTGCGGTACATCTTCTTGAGCGCCTCCTTGTCGAAGCCCTTCTTTGACTTGTACTTCTTGGAGGTGTAGTCGCGCTTGTCCTTGCGCTTGCCGGAGTTGTACTTGTCGGAGAAGTGCTTGTTCTTCTTGGGGTAGTGGGCGACGAAGTGGTCGAGATCTCCACGGTTGTAGCAGCCCACCTTTTGATCACCGCCCTGGCGGCGGTTCAAGCGGTTATTGTGGAACCGCGAGAACCGGCTGATGATCAACGCCAGCTCGTCATCCCCAAGGGTCTCCAACTGCTCCTCTGAAATAGACACTAAAGAAGATAAGGCAAACGACATCTGTGAAGGGTTAGCTGAAGAATTTGAACTGTTACCTGAGACTAAAGCCATAGTCGGTGCAGAGGGATTCTTGAGCTTGGCTTGAGTCTAGTAGTCGATCTCGGTGGACTTGAGCTTGCTGAACAGCTCGTCCACAGTGATGGTGTCTATTGATGCCGTTTTTGGACGCGTACCCGGGGATCGGTAAAGTATAGATCGGCAAATGGAGCAACGGTAACTAGTCTGCAGGGAAGTTGCCGATGAAGGTGGTTGCCGATGAAGAGACAATTGAATGTGACTAAGTCTAGAGGTGGTGACGTGCTCGTGCCGATGATCAGTATTGGTGTTTGCCGATAGCCATAACAAGGGGTCTGTCGATGACTCTGAAGGGAAGCGTGGAGATTGTCGGTTGGTCTGCTTTGGTGTCCCGGTCAGTTACAGGGGGATAGTTTTATGTTTTCCTTAGTTGTTTAAATTCATTTTGTATATGGATTCCGTTTAATTTGGAATTTGAGTCCTAGTCATGTCTGATTGTAGCTCTTTGAGTAGGGTATAAATGTAGACCCTAGGGCCTTGTAATAAGGAATCGATCAATCAATCAAACACAAGTTTTTACTCATATTCCAGTATCTACTTTTTCGACGACTTCGTCATATTTCCCCTTTATACTATGAGTTCTTAAGGGTTCGTCGACTTAAGCTCGGCGTATTCTCGAGTTCCGCGTGCGCACCTCTTGGCCGTGACATCCGGGCGCATCGCTGTTGTTGGGACCAAAGTGTTCGAGTCATCACCTTTGCCGATAGTAAGGTCAAATCGGTTGGCACGCCTTAACGTTTGAATCGGGTATTAGCTCTTTGTGTTTGCAGATCAGTTTTGCATCAACACATCTTTTGGCACGCCTGGTGGGACTAGATTCAAGATCAAGATCGATATGGTGACTACCGAGTTCGACTTGGAGAACGTCATCCCCGTGACGGAAGCCAATCTCAGAGATGAGCAGAAGCAAGCTATTGCAAAAGCCATGGAGGATTACAAGCAACAATGTTTGAAATCCTTCAGCATCAACAGGAGTGGCGAAGTAATCCAGAAAGAAGCACTGCCGGCTCCTCGGCAGGTTACTTTTGAAGCCAATCCTAGTAAACTTCAAGACATGGTTGATAATGCTATTAATCGTGCCTTGATCAATCAAGCTGGTGTGTGTTGACACCGTTTTTGGGCACGTGTCTAGGATGGCAGGATAAGGTGGCAGTACGATGTTTACAAAGTGGGTTGCCGATGAGGATGGTTGCCGATGAGGGAGAAGTTGAACGTGACTAAGTCCACAGGCAGTAATATGGTGCCGATGGCTAGATAAGAAAGTCTGCCGATGACTATGGCAAAGGGTCTGCTGATGATGCAAAGAGGGAGTCTGGAAGCTGCCGGTCGTTATGTGGAGGAGTTTCGGTTTGTCACGAGGGATAGTTTTGTTATTTCCTTAATTATTTGCATCGTTTTGTATACGGATTCCGTGTAATTTGGAATTCGAATTCTAATCGTGTCTGGTTGTAGCTCTTTGAGCAGGGTATAAATATAGACCCTAGGGCCTTGTAATAAAAAATCAATCAAGGAATCAAACACACGTTTTTACTCATATTCCAGCATTTACTTTTCGACGACTTCGTCATACTTTTTCCTTTTGTTACGAGTTCTTAGGAATTCGTCGACTTAAGCTCGGCGTGTTCTCAAGTTCCGCGTGAGTACCTCTTAGCCGTGACATCCGGGCACATCGCTGTTGTCAGGACTAAAGTATTCGAGTTATCACCTTTGCCGATAGCAAGGTCAAATCGGCTGGCACGCCTTAACGTTTGAATCGGGTATTAGCCCTTTGTGTTTGCAGATCAGTTTTGCATCAACACATCTTTTGGCACGCCCGGTGGGACAGGATTCAAGATCAAGATCAACATGTCGATCTCTGACCTCGATCAAAAGAACGTCATCCCCGTGACGGAGGCCAACCTCAAGGATGAGCAGAAGCAAGCTATTGCCCAAGCCATGGAAGAGTTCAAGCAGCAATGCCTGAGGTCTTTCAGCATAAACAGGAGAGGCGAAGTGGTCCAGAAAGATGCACTGCCGGCACCACGGCAGGTTACCTTTGACGCCAATCCTGGCAAGCTTCAAGATATGGTTGACAATGCCATCAATCGAGCGTTGATTAACCAAGCTGGTGTACTGTCTAATACGGTTTTCAATGCCGTGGCAAGAACTTTCAAGGAAGGACAAATCCCACCAGATTATGTGGGCCCCTCCCATCATCAGCCAACGGCACCAGAGGTCACGGCTCCATCGGCTGCCTTGACGACTGCAAGTGCACAATCTGCCGTCCCTCCAAGTACATCGGGGACTACTGGTGCACTATCTATGCCGATGACAACCAACCCACAAATTTCAGTTGGGCAGCATAAACTGACAACAGATATGTTGGCATCGGCAATGTCAGGGTTGACTCTTCCTCCCAACTGGTGGGGTTACGGTATGCCTCCAGAGTTGACACCGGGAACATCACAAATAACTGACATGAGGGGCAAAACTCCTATGACATCGGCACCTCCCAATGCGCCGGTGAACCAGAGTCCTCGGTATACCACAACTACTACTGCAAGGCCTCACACTGGAAATCCTCAAGATTCAATGTTCCAGATGCCCAACGCATCGGCAGAGTCAATGCTGATGCAACAGAGGTCTATGGCCCAGTCGGGGTATGTCAATTCAACGACGGTACCCAATTACCAATCATCGGCAGCACCTATGCCGATGAACGCTAATAATGGATGGCTTGGACAGCAAGCCTTTCCACAATCGCCCCAGCAGAGTTACCAGACTACAGGGTTCCAGCAAGGGCAGGTCTATCCCGGGTTCCAAGGTCAGGGGATTCCCAACCAGCCAATGAATTTTGGACAGCAACTCGGAGGACAGCCAATCGGTGGACAGTAGTTTGGTGGTCCGCAGATTGGAGGACAGGTGATCAATACAATGTTCCATGCAGATCACGTCCCGAACAGACACGTGGAGGTTCGCCACCAAGTGCCAGATCCGCAGCCGCCTCATCGCCAAGATGCCGATGCATATTGGGCCGATAAGATTGCTGAAGTAATGAGGGAACAATTTGGGATAAAACCCAAAGTCAACACTTACTCTTATCGGACACCGTATCCTCCCGCGTATGATTTGATCCCGCTTCCACATCGGTACAAGGTACCGGATTTTACAAAGTTTTCCGGGCAGGACGACACGTCAACCATGGAGCATGTCAACAGGTTCATCATTCAATGTGGAGAGGCTGGTAATAGGGACGAATTGAGGGTTCGTCTATTTTCATCATCATTGTCTGGATCGGCCTTTACTTGGTTCATATCATTACCTCCCAACTCAGTAATTACTTGGGCCGATCTAGAGAAGCAATTCCACAAATACTTCTTCTCGGGGGTTCATGAGAAGAAGATCACCGACTTGGTCAAGTTGAGGCAACGTAATGATGAGTCGGTTCAGGGTTTTGTGCAGAGGATACGAGAGGTCAAGAATAAATGCTATAGCTTGGTTCTGCATGATCGGCAGCTAGCCGATTTGGCTTTCCAGGGTTTGTTGCCACATATCAGGGATAAGTATGCCTCTCAGGAGTTCGAAAGTTTAAGTCATTTGGTGCAGAGGATTTCTGATCAAGACATCAAGCCTTTCGAGCCTAAAAGAGCATGGAATAGGAAAGTGTCATTTGTCGATGAAGCAACAAGCTCAGATTCTGATGAAGAACCAGTAATCGGCTTGGCAGAGTGGGTAAAAAACAAGAAGCCGATGTCTTGTCCTTTTGGGCAGAAGGAACCAGAGAAGTTTGCTTTTGACACCGCTAAGGCTGATAGGATATTTGACTTTCTACTTCAGGAAGGTCAGATCAAACTATCACCTAACCATGTGATCCCATCGGCAGAAGAGTTGAAGAGGATGAGATATTTCAAGTGGCATAATGCAACTTCCCATGACACCAACGAGTGCAAAGTATTCAGACAGCAGCTGCAATCGGCTATAGAGTCAGGGAGAATCAAGTTTGACAGTTCCAAAGCCCAGAAGCCGATGAAGATAAACCAACATCCTTTCCCGACAAACACGTTGGATGCTAAGGGGAAGGCTAAGGTCTTAACATCGGAGACAGCTGAGAAGAGTGCATCGGTAGATCCTCAGCATCAAGTTACTACTGCCGATGCAAGAAGTAAGGGCTTGGTCCAGGAAGGAACTAGCTCAGGAAGGCCTCCTCGATCTGGTATCGTCATGACTCATAGAAGGCCTCGAGAAAATTGGCAACAACGGGAAGATCGGTATCGGCGCCAGCAGGAAGATTATCGACGGGAAGAAGAAGGACGCCGACAGGAGTGGAATCGGCACAGGGATCATTGGAATTGTCCATTCTTCATCCATTGTTGGGAGGAAAATATCAAGCTTCCTACTGTCAGAGACTGCCCTGAGTGCAACGGTTATGATCGGTACGATAGGATCGATCGGCATTATCATGATGATGAACGGCGATTTAATGGGCCGATCAGAGGAAGGGTGTCAGTTCATGACCGGCTGGGGGCAGATTTAGTGGGCACGACAGACTTAGTGACCGTGTCCAGTATTTTCCCAGGAACCAAGAAGAGCTCGAGGAAATGGCTGATGCGCGGGTTCCCGATGAATTCATATTTTGCAGGGATACTAACACGCGTCGTATGGAGTCAAGGGAGAACCGACGCCCGATGGCAAGGCAAAGGCCACTTCCTCCATGGTGCCCTGGAGGATTAACCAAGACACAAAAAAGGAGATTGCAACGTGAAAGGCAAGAAGAGCTAAACAAGGGAGAGAACTCTGGAAGTCGGCAGCCGTCAGATACTAAGAGGGAAGGTCCATCGGCAGGCGTCAACATGGTCTTCATGTTGCCGATGGAGTTTCTTGCACCAGCCAGTGATGATGAGTTGGAATTTTCTGAGCAGATAGCTCAGTTGGCTCTGGATCCGATGACGGCTATCTTTGAGAAACCTGCCGATGACGAGAGGCAGCATCTTAAAGCTCTGTTCCTCAAAGGAAGGGTTGATGGGCAGCCAATGACCAAGATCCTAGTTGATGGTGGAGCTGCTATTAATATTATGCCGTATGCAGTATATCGAAAGCTTGGGAAAGGGGATCAAGATTTGACCAAGACCGATATGATGCTCAAAGACTTTGAAGGAAACGTGTCTCCAGTCAAGGGGGCGATATGTGCAGAGTTGACCATCGGCAGCAAAACCTTGCCGACAACTTTTTTCGTGATCAGCGGAAAAGGTGCTTACAACTTATTATTGGGAAGAGATTGGATTCATGCCAATTGTTGTATCCCATCTACAATGCATCAATGCTTGGTTCAGTGGGTAGGTGACAAGATTGAGATTGTCCCAGGAGATTCTTCTTATGTTATCGCATCGGCAGAAGCGGATACTTACGAAAGGACCAGGTGCATTTCAGGAGAAGTTTGGGAGAAAGATTTTCTCAAAGTTGCCGATTATGAGATACCACCGATCCAAGCAGTCGGTTCTGATGACGGTTTTTAATGGATAGATTCGCCGATGATGGAAAATTAGGCCAGGGATTCACATCGGCCGATGATTTGGTAGAAGTAGATATAGGTAGTGGTGATAAGCCTAGGCCTACTTTTATTAGTGCTAAATTAGATCCTGAGAGTAAGCAACAATTGACTAGTTTGTTAAAGGAATATAAAGATTGCTTTGCTTGGGATTATACCGAGATGCCTGGTTTAGACCGATCAATTGTTGAACATCGGTTACCCATCAAGTCTGGATTTCGGCCACATCAGCAACCAGCCCGCCGATGTAATCCTAACATTCTACCTGATATTAAGGCCGAAATCACCAAACTTATTGAAGCTAAGTTTATTCGGCAGTGTCGGTATGCCGAGTGGATTTCCAATGTTGTTCCGGTTTACAAGAAGAACGGGAAGCTTCGGGTGTGCATTGATTTCAGGAATCTCAATAAAGCTACGCCGATGGATGGATACCCAATGCCTGTCGCCGATCTACTGGTTGATGCTGCGGCTGGTCATCGGGTCATCAGCTTCATGGATGGTAATGCCTACATTCTAGAAACCCTCGAAGGAATTGAATTTCCCAAAGCATTAAACGGCAAATATTTAAAGAAGTACTACCCCAGTATATGGGTCGATGCATAGAAGTTTAGGTGCCGATAACACTCCTATCGGCTGGATCCAAATGCTTGGGGACAAGACTTGGTGTTTCAAAAGTTTAGGTGCCGATAACAGTCCTATCGGCTAGACTAAAAGCTGAGGAGGTAGGAAAGCGCAGATATAATGCCGACGGAAACTCTATGTGTTAAGCAGTGTCTGGATTGCCGATATAGCGCGTAGCCGAATTTGGTTGGCTGCTTCTATCTCCTTGATGTCATCATCGGCAGAACCTTCTATCGGCTTCAGCTTCTTCTTCAGTTGAAGTGCCCTGCGACCATGAGCATTTCGCTCATGCTCAAGAAGCCTGATGGTCTCTGGCAATTGGCTCTCTTCCTGTTGGGCTTGGGACAGAGCGTTCTCTACTTCCTTGAGCTCCGCCAACAGGGATTCTTTTCTTGCCGATAGATCGGATATCTTCTGCTTCAGCGCGTCTCCAGAAGATCTCAGGATACCGATGTTCTTGTGCTTCTCATCGGTCAAAAGCTTCTCTTTCCTCATTTCATCAGAGAGTTGAGTCTGAGCGGCTCTATTGGCAAGACGCCGAGAAGCTCTCTGGTACTGCAGCTGGCGACTCTCCAGATGAGCGGCTTGGAACAGGATTTCTTCAACATCGGCTGGGATTTGGCCTCTGAGAGTTCTGAACAGGGTCTTGGTAGGGTCGGAATCATCAACCAATTGCGCTGTGTCCTGGTGAAGGAGAGCTGACAATTCTTCCAGCCTGACCCTGATCTCTGCCGATGTGATGCCGACCGTCTGAGAAGAGCTTGCTTCTTCACCTTCTTCTTCAGAGAGATCGATGGCGAAGGAGAATAGGCTATCGGGAGAATCTTGTTCCTGGGAGGGAAAGCAAAATTAGCTCATACTCAGAGAATCGGCAAATAGTGCTAACGGTAAACGGTGACTTACTTGCTTCAAAGCGATCTCTTGTCTTTGACTGAGAAGTGCTGACGGAGCTGCGGGCTGATCGGCCAAAGATGCCAATGGAGCTACAGGTTGATCGGCTGAGATTGCCGATGGAACGATATCAACTGAAAGAAGACAAAAGGAGTTATGAGATTAAATAAGAATAAGTTCATCGGTAGCGATATTGTTAAAGTATGTTACCTGGAGGAGGGACAACGGTTGTCTGAATCGGGAGAACTGCCGATGGTATAACTGGACCCACCGGGCCAGTTGTTTGTTCACCCATGTCAGCTGATGTATCTTCTGTTTGAGATCCTTCCTGTTGGGGTTCTTCTATCTGTGCTGCTTCCTGCATAGGCGGGGGAGATGGTGCTTGCTGTGGCTGGGCTTCTGGAGAAGAAGGAGAAGACTCCACCGGAATTGGAGATACCGGAGGAGGAGGGGGAGTTGCTACCTTCTGGCGCTTTGTTCCAGTCTTAGCACCCGTGGTGCCCTTTCTCTTGGGTTGGCTAGACTGGGGGGCATCGGTACTCTCACACCTGGCTTTCGCCGATGCGCCAGTTTGCTGCAATAATAAACAAGAGTTTATAAGCGTAAATATAGCCAATATAAAGATAGTCAGCATAAAGGAAAAGATTTGACAAATTGCCTTGAAAGCCCGCGCAAGAGTGGGAGCAGCTACCGTTGGTGATGTCTGGGTTCTTCTGGTGGTGACTTTCCTAAGGCGTACACCCCGATGCACGATGGAAGCTAGAGTGGGAGCATTGTGGCCGATTGAGGAAATCGGGCCTGATGGAAACAAGTCGATCGGCCTGCCACTCCTGCTAACCAATGGAGGAATATTGTCAACCTGCAAAAAGAATACAAGGGTAAGCTGCCGATGGAGGTAATATTGAGAAAATGAAACGTTGGTTTGAGTTACTTACAGTGTCATCGGGAACTTCGTATTCGGAGTCAATCATGCCGCGGTATGAAAGTGCCGATCTGCAGAATAGATGCTCTTTCCATTCTGCCCACCATAACTTGTATGCCTGAGTGATAAAAGCAGCCGGAACCCATTCTGACAGATCTACATCTATATCGGCGTTTGGTGGTAGTTGGGCTGCTCGAGTCCACTCAAGAAGGTTGTTGATAGTTTCTCTGGGTTTTATCACGTCGGCATAAGGAAGTGCAATCGGCAACTGGCCGAAAGCTAACTGGCGAGCTAATGCCGATGGATTGTAAAATTCGTAAGTTTGAGGGGAGGTTTTTGTGCTACCAAAGAAATTCACTGGAATGATTCTGGGAGTCACAATTGCCATCATCGCCTCATTGTCCCTGTCGAGAGCTTCATCAAATGGATTGAAGGTCAGAGGGAGCATGCTATCTGGGTCATCATAAGCCAACCATGGTCGTTCGTCTCTGGTCAAACCCTCATACAGAGTCTGGAAGAATCGGCCGATCTGATCTGGATTACCCCCTGAACCAGGCAGAACTATGACAGCTTCGCCAAAGTTCAAGGGGGCGCGTGTTGCCGATTCCTCTTCACCCAATACATGGTTTTCAGCTATATCTCTTGGGAAACGCTGTGTGAACAGGTTGAAGTTGAGACGCTTGTGCAGATGCAGATTGAGCCACATGTTGACAAACCACCAGGGGCCTCCCAAGTTGCCAGTGGATTGGCCGAGCAGAAGTTTCTGGGCTACTTGATGGAGAAGGTGGTAAGCAGCGCCAAGTAAGTATCGGCCGAGAGGGAATCGGCCACCGTTAGCCAGTCTTTCTGCTGCCGATAAGTAGACAGAAGTCGGTCCTGCCGATCGACCACAGAATACAAACTTGTCCAGCCACATATTCAGAAAGGTGGTTTGTTCCTTTATGGTGACAGATCCTTTCCCACGGTACTTCTGAATGTACCCCGACCAACCGCCGATAGCGCGAGTCTCCACTTTGGCACTAGGGGCAGTATCAAAAAAGTGGGTGCTATCGGCAGAAGATATATCTAGACCAGTAAGCATGGCTACATCGGCAAGAGTAGGAGAAGCAGGGCCGTGGCCAAAGGCAAAAGCATTGAGGGTGTCTGACCAAAAGTAGGATGCAGCTATCAGCAGTGACTCGTTCCTTTGCATATCAGCAATGGACAATCTAATGCATTGGGCTAGATTCCTTTCACCCCACTGAACTTCATTAGAGTTGCTGACCCTCAAGAACCAGTCTTTCCACCCTACAGTTGGGCTGGGCCAAGAGCGGAAGGTGTCCTTCTAGAGATCTAAGGAAAAATTTTCGGCTCTGAAGGGGATCCTGTTGGTTTCTGCGTTGATAAGGTCAGTTGGATCTGGGTCCCCTAGAGGGCCGAGGCATTGAAGGTGTGGTTGATCGGTGGGGATGACAATTTTGTTGGACAATTCCTAGTGATTTTGGGCGTAAAAAGAAATACAAAGAGGAAAGAAAAGGAAGATGTTCAGTAAAATGAATTGCGAGTGAACAGGGATATGAAGAAAAATACAGAAGACGGGGTGGAGATTTGACCTCAGGGACGACGAACCCGACGGCCATCTTGCTGCGAAGGAAGCGTTTGAAGGCGCCGGAGTTGGTGAAGAGGGGTACTTGTCGGAGACCTTGGGAGTTTTTGGTGGCGCCGCCGCTGGAAAAGTAAAGTTGGGTAGTAGAATGGTGTGATGGGGAAGGAGTACCCAAGAAGGAACTATTTATAGGACAAAATGGGCAAGGGCAAATCCGACTTATCTCTTTGCCGCATCCGAGAAATCCGAGGGTACTCAGGTGGATATGGTAACTGTTCGCACGGTAATCCAGGGATTGTGCAGGTGATTTGACGGGAAGCGGTCATTATCTGAAGATATTTTACTGTGCGAGATCTCCTGGTCGGTCCATCGGCAATATTCTATAACGGTCATATTGCCGATGGGCGGATAGAGGGGAAGTAACCGTTTGTGCGAATATCCTGGTCAGAACATCGGCAGATCTTTGTAACGGTATTGTTGCCGATGTACGACTGAGAAAAATGCCCGTTTAGGAAGTTGGGGATTTCGAGAAATCTGCGGAGGAATAGGATCAGAGTTGTTCAGATTGAGGTTGTCGGTTACCAGATTAGGAGCATTAATTGCGGGAAAAGGCATCATTACTGCAGAGAATTTCGGAGCATTAATAGTTTTATACTCCGAAACTGGGGGGCATGTGTTGACACCGTTTTTGGGCACGTGTCTAGGATGGCAGGATAAGGTGGCAGTACGATGTTTACAAAGTGGGTTGCCGATGAGGATGGTTGCCGATGAGGGAGAAGTTGAACGTGACTAAGTCCACAGGCAGTAATATGGTGCCGATGGCTAGATAAGAAAGTCTGCCGATGACTATGGCAAAGGGTCTGCTGATGATGCAAAGAGGGAGTCCGGAAGCTGCCGGTCGTTATGTGGAGGAGTTTCGGTTTGTCACGAGGGATAGTTTTGTTATTTCCTTAATTATTTGCATCGTTTTGTATACGGATTCCGTGTAATTTGGAATTCGAATTCTAATCGTGTCTGGTTGTAGCTCTTTGAGCAGGGTATAAATATAGACCCTAGGGCCTTGTAATAAAAAATCAATCAAGGAATCAAACACACGTTTTTACTCATATTCCAGCATTTACTTTTCGACGACTTCGTCATACTTTTTCCTTTTGTTACGAGTTCTTAGGAATTCGTCGACTTAAGCTCGGCGTGTTCTCAAGTTCCGCGTGAGTACCTCTTAGCCGTGACATCCGGGCGCATCGCTGTTGTCAGGACTAAAGTATTCGAGTTATCACCTTTGCCGATAGCAAGGTCAAATCGGCTGGCACGCCTTAACGTTTGAATCGGGTATTAGCCCTTTGTGTTTGCAGATCAGTTTTGCATCAACAGTGTGTTGTCCAATACGGTTTTTAATGCCATGGCTAGAACTTTCAAAGAAGGACAATTTCCACCCAATTATGTGGGCCCTGTTTATCATCTGCCGGGATCACCAGTGGTCACAGCTCCATCGGCTACAACAGCCGCTGCGGGTGTAGAAGTTACTTCTCCTCCAAGCACGTTAGGAGTCATTAATGCGCAATCTACACCGATGACGACAAATCCATCAACATCTGACGAGCAAATCAAGCTTGCCACAGATCTAGTGGCATCGGCAATGTCAGGATCTGTTCCTCCTAACTGGTGTGGTTATGGCATGCCTCCGGAGATGATGTTGAAGACGCCTGGGACATCTCAAACGGCTGACATGAGAGGCAAGGCTCCTATGACATTGGCACCTCCAAATCTGCCGATGAATTAGAGTCCCCAGTATACTACGACTACTACTGCAAGACCTTACACTGGGAATTCTCAAGCTCCAACGTTCTAGATGCCCAATGCATCGGCAGACTCGATGCCGACGCAGCAGAGGTTCATGACACAACCAAGGTACGTCAATTCAATGATGATGCCCAATTTCTAGCCATCGGCAAGGTCCATGCCGATGAATCCTAATAATGGATGGACAGGGCAGCTGGTCTTTCCACAAATGTGTCAGCAGAATTATCAAACTCCAAGGTTTCAACAAGGCCAAGTCCAACCTGGGTTTCAGAATCAAGTGTTGATTAACCAGCCGATGAATCTCGGTCAGCAGATTGGTGGTTAGATGGTTAACCCAATGTTCCATGCAGATCGTGCACCTCAGAGACACGTGGAAGTATATCAGCAGGTGCCAGATCCACAGCCGCCTCATCCGCAAGACGCTGATGCTTATTGGGCCGATAAGATAGCTAAAGTAATGAGAGACCAATTTGGGATAAAGCCCAAAGTCAACACTTACTCTTATCGGACACCGTATCCTCCTGCATATGATTTAATTCCACTTCCAAATTGGTACAAGGTACCAGATTTCACTAAGTTTTCTGGACAGGATGATACATCAACTATGGAGCATGTCAACAGGTTCATCATCCAATGTGGCGAGGCTGCTAATAGAGACGAATTGAGGGTTCATTTATTCTCATCATCATTGTCTAGATCGGCGTTCACTTGGTTTATATCGTTACCTCCCAACTCAGTGATTACGTGGGCCGATCTGGAGAAGCAATTCCACAAGTACTTCTTCTCTGGAGTTCATGAGAAGAAAATTACCGATTTAGTCAGGTTAAAGCAACGCAATGACGAATCGGTTGAAAGCTTTGTGCAGAGATTCTGAGAAGTTAAGAACAAGTGCTATAGTCTGGTTCTGGACGATCGGCAGCTAGCCGATTTGGCTTTCCAGGGTTTGTTGCCACATATCAGAGACAAGTATGCTTCTCAAGAGTTTGAGAGCTTAAGTCACCTGGTACAGAGGATTTCTGACCAGGATATCAAACCCTTTGAACCCAAGAGGGCTTGGAACAAAAAGGTATCATTTGTTGATGAGGCAGCGAGCTCAGATTCGGATGAAGAGCCAGTCATCGGCTTGGTAGAATGGGTGAAGAATAAGAAGCCGATGTCTTGCCCTTTTGGGCATAAAGAGCCAGAAAAGTTTGCATTTGACATCACCAAGGCCGACAGGATATTTGACTTTCTACTTCAAGAAGGGCAAATCAAATTGTCACCAAATCATGTAATTCCGTCGGTTGAGGAATTAAAGAAGATGAAATATTGCAAGTGGCATAACGCAACCTCCCATGGTACAAATGAGTGTAAAGTTTTCAGACAACAGCTGCAATCGGCTATTGAATCTGGGAGAATCAAGTTTGACAATTCCAAAGCTCACAAGCCGACGAAGATTGATCAACATCCTTTCCCAACAAATATGCTGGATGCCAAGGGAAAAACCAAGGTTTTGACGTCAGAAGCAGCTGAAAGAAGTGCATCGGTGGATCCTCAGCATCAGATCACTGCTGCCGATGCGAAGGGAAAGGGTCTGATCCAAGAAGGAACTAGCTCAGGAAGGCTGCCCCGATCTGGCATTGTGATAACTCATAGGAGGCATCGGGAGACTTGGCAGCAACGCGAAGATCAGTATCGGCGCCAGCAGGAGGACTATCGTCGGGAAGAAGAAAGACGCCGACAGGAGTGGAATCGGCACAAGGACCACTCGAACTGCCCGTTCTTCATTCATTGCTAGGAATAGAATATCAAATTGCCCACTGTTAGGGATTGCCCTGAGTGCAATGGTTATGATCGGTATGATAGATCTAATCGGCAGTATCAGGATGATGATCGGCGATTTAATGGGCCGATTAGGGGGAGAGCATCAGTTCATGATCGGATGGGGGCAGACTCAGTTTACACGATAGGCTTGGTGATCGTGTTCAATATTTTCCTAGGAACCGGGAAGAGCTTGAAGAGATGGCCAACACACGAGTTCCCGATGAGTTCATATTTTGTAGGCATGCTAATACTTATCGGATGGAGTCAAGGGAAAACCGTCGCCCATCGGCAAGGCAGCCACAACTTCCTCCATGGTGTCTAGAGGGATTGACTAGAACTCAGAAAAGGAGGCTGCAGCGTGAAAGATGAGAAGAGCTGAACAAAGGCGAGAATTCTGGCCAATCTGGAGATCAGCAGCAACCGGATCCTAAGGGAAAAGGGCCATTGGCAGATGTAAACATGGTATTTATGTTGCCGATGGAGTTCCTTGCGCCATCCAGTGATGATGAGGAGCTGGATTTTTCTGACCAGATAGCTCAGTTGGCTCTAGATCCGATGACGGCTATCTTTGAAAAGTCTGCCGACAATGGAAGGTAGCATCTTAAAGCTCTGTTCGATAAAGGAAGAGTTGATGGGCAGCCGATGACCAAGATATTAGTCAATGGTGGGGCTGCTATCAATAGTATGCCCTATGCAGTCTATCGGAAACTTGGAAAAGGATATCAAGATTTGACCAAGACCGATATGATGCTAAAAGATTTTTGAAGGGAATGTGTCTCCAGTTAAAGGGGCAATGTGCGACGAGTTGACCATCGACAGCAAAACCTTGCCGACAACTTTCTTTGTGATCAGTGGAAAATGTGCTTATAATCTGCTGCTAGGGAGAGATTGGATTCATGCCTATTGTTGCATCCCATCTACAATGCACCAATGCTTGGTTCAGTGGGTAGGTGACAAGATTGAGATTGTCCCGGGAGATTCTTCTTATGTCATTGCATCGGCAGAGGCAGACACTTATGAAAGGACCAGGTGTATCTCGGGAGAAATTTGGGAGAAGGATTTCCTCAAAGTTGCCGATTATGAAATTCCACTGATCCAAGTAGTCGGTTCTGATGAGAAGTTTTAATGGATAGGTTTGCCGATGATGGAAAATTAGGCCAGGGGTTTACATCGGCAGATGATTTGGTAGAGGTAGATATAGGTAGTGGAGATAAGCCTAGACCTACTTTTATTAGCGCTAAGTTAAATTCTGAGTATAAGCAACAATTGACCGATTTGTTAAAAGAATATAAAGATTGCTTTGCTTGGGATTATACCGAGAGGTCTGGTTTTGACCGATCGATTGTTGAGCATCGGTTACCTATCAAATCTGGATTTCGACCACATCAGCAGCCGGCTCGCCGATGTAATCCTAATATTCTTCCTGATATTAAGGCCGAAATAACCAAACTTATCGAAGCTAAATTTATTCGGCAGTGTCGGTATGCCGAGTGGATTTCTAATGTTGTTCCAGTTTACAAGAAAAATGGGAAGCTTCGAGTTTGCATTGATTTCAGGAATCTCAATAAGGCTACGCCAATGGATGGATACCCGATGCCGATTGCCGATTTGTTAGTTGATGCTGCAGCTGGGCATCGAATCATAAGCTTCATGGATGGTAATGCAGGATATAATCAAATATTCATGGCTGAAGAAGATATTCCAAAGACTGCATTTAGATGTCCTGGTCATATTGGGTTGTTTGAATGGATAGTCATGACCTTTGGATTGAAAAATGCTGGTGCTACTTATCAGAGGGCTATGAATTTTATCTTTCATGAGTTCATCGGCAAGCTGGTGAAAATTTATATTGATGATGTGGTGGTTAAGTCTGGAGGTTTCATAAAGCATCTTGCCGATCTGCGAAAAGTATTGGAATGCACAAGGAAACATGGTTTAAAGATGAATCCTAACAAGTGTGCATTTGGCGTATCGGCAGGGCAATTTCTTGGTTTCATGGTGCATCAAAGGCCAATTGAAATTAGTAGAAGATCAATTGATGCTATCAATAAAATAGTTGCTCCTACCAACAAAACCGAACTCCAATCTCTGATCGGCAAAGTAAATTTTATCAGGCGGTTTATATCTAATTTGTCTGGTAAAATTCGTGCTTTCAGTCCTTTACTTAAATTGAAAGCCGATCAAGAGTTCATATGAGGAAAGAGCAATAGTTGGCTTTAGATAAAATCAAGAATTATTTGGTAAATCCTCCAGTTCCGATTCCACCTTAGCAAGGAAAGCCCTTCAGATTATATTTGTCTACCGATGGGATGGTCATCGGTTCGGCGTTGATTCAAGAATTCGAAGGGAAGGAGCGTGTGATTTACTATTTAAGCAGAAGGTTGATTGATGCTGAGACCAGGTATTCGGCTATTGAAAAATTATGTTTATGCCTATATTTCTCCTGCATTAAGTTGAGGCACTATTTACTATCGGCCGAATGCACTGTTATATGCAAAGATGATGTGGTCCGGTATATGCTATCTATGCCGATCATGAGTGGCAGGATCGGTAAGTGGATTTTGGCACTGTCGGAATTCGATCTGCGTTACGAATCAGCTAAAGCGGTTAAAGGACATATTATGGCCGATTTTGTAACTCAACATTGCGGTGTAGTGGAAACTTTGGAAATTGTGCCTTGAACGCTCTTCTTTGATGGATCCACATGTGACCGGGGGGCAGGAATCGGCATAGTGTTAATTTCCCCTCGAGGAAGGAAGTATGAGTTCTCTTTGCCGAGTGTTGTCACGTCAACAAATAATGAAGCTGAGTATCAAGCTTTAATCAAGGGGTTGGAATTATTAAAGGAAGTTCATGCTGATGCTGTTGAAATCTTTGAGGATTCTATGCTGGTTATAAATCAATTGGTTGGAAGCTACGAATGCTGAAACGAAGTCCTGATAACTTATTACGAAAGGAGTATGCAACTGTTAAGGGAATTCAGAGATTTCCGATTAGAGCATATTCCTCGGTTACATAATGAGGAAGCTAATCGGTTAGCTCAGCATGCCTCGGGATATCAACCCATATTGAACACGTTATCGACAATCAGTGCCGATGATTGGAGAAAAAAAATCATTGATTATTTAAGAGATCCATCTAAGAAGGTTGAGAGGCGTGTTCGGTTTCAAGCCACCAAGTATGTGCTCGTTGAAGATGAACTGTATGATCGAACAATTCATGGAGTTCTTCTCAAGTGCTTAGGCGATGAAGAAGCTAAAAGTTTGATGGGAGAGATCCATGAAGGAGTGTGTGGAGCGCATCAGTCGGCTTTTAAGATGAAATGGATGATTAGGAGGAATGGGTATTATTGGTCGACCATACTTGAAGATTGTTTTAAATATTTCAAGGGATGTCAAGGATGTCAGAAATTTGGCAATGTCCAAAGAGCACCCGCATCGGCAATGAATCCCATTATTAAACCTTGGCCGTTCCGAGGATGGGCTATTGATTTGATCGGCCAGATTTATCCACCTTCTAGCAAAGTACACAGGTTCATTTTGGTTGCTACTGATTATTCCACCAAGTGGGTTGAAGCTATTCCTTTGAAAAAAGTAACATCGGCCGATATGATTGATTTTGTAAAAGAGCATATTATTTACCGATTTGGTATCCCTCAAACGATTACTACCGATCAGGGTACTATGTTTACATCGGGCGAGTTTGACGAATTTGCAATCGGTATGGGGATTAAAGTGTTGAATTCTTCTTCTTATTATGCTCAAGCTAATGGGCAGGCCGAGGCGTCCAACAAAGGGATTATCAAACTTATTAAACGGAAGATTGAAGAGAATCCTAGGAGGTGGCATACGTTGTTAAATTAGGCTTTATGGTCATATCGGATGGCTTGTCATGGGTCGACCAAAGTCTCACCTTATCAGTTGGTGCATGGACACGACGTAGTGCTACCTTGGGAAATTAAGACTGGATCTAGGCGATTATCTTTTCAGGATCAATTGACTGCCGATGACTATGCCACTTTGATGACAGACGAATTGGATGATTTAGCAGAGCATCGGTTGAGGGCTTTGATAAGCATAGAAGAGAATAAAAAGAGAGTTGCCAGATGGTATGATAAGAAAGTAAAGGCTAAGGAGTTTGCTGATGGAGACTTAGTATGGAAACTAATCTTACCGATCGGGACTAAAAGTTCAAAGTTTGGGAAATGGTCTCCCAATTGGGAGGGTCCTTATCGAATAAACCGATCTGCTCCTGGCAATGCCTATATTTTAGAAACTCTCAAAGGAGTTGAATTCCCCAGGGCATTGAATGGCAAATACTTAAAGAAATATTATCCTAGCATATGGCTTGATGCATGAAAGTTTAAGTGCCGATAACATTCCTATCGGCTGGATTAAAGTGTATCTGGGGTCGGACTTAATGTTTTAAGAAGGTACTGATAACAGTCCTATCGGCTAGACCAAAATAATCAGGAGTGTTTAAAAGAAAAAAGCAGGACACGCCACCGATGAAGAGTTTACATGTTTAGCAGAGCCTGGATCGTCGATATGGCGCGCAGACGAATCTGATCGGCTTCTTCTATCTCCTTCATGTCTTCATCGGCAGAACCCTCCACTGGCTGCAGTTTCTTCTTCATCTGCACTGCCTTGCGAGCTTGGATGTTTCGTTCCTGTTCAAGGGTCTTGATTGCTTTGGGCAGCTGGCTTTCTTCCTGTTGAGCTTGAGATAGAGCTTCTTCCACTAGTTTGAGTTCTGCCAACAGGGCTTCTCTCTTTGCCGATAGATCAGAGATCTTTTGCTTCAGCATGTCTCCTGAGGATTTCAGAATGTCGATGCTCTTATGCTTTTCATCGGCAAGGAGCTTTACTTTCATCATCTCTTCTGAGAGCTGGGCGTGAGTAGCTCTATCGGCAAGGCGTTGAACAACCTTTTGATACTGAAGCTGTCGACTCTCCAAGTGAGCAGCCTTGAAGAGGATCTCCTCGGCATCGGCAGGAATTTAGCCTCTGAGAATCTTGAATAGGGCCTTAGCTGGATCAGAGTCATCAACCAATTGGGCCGTATCTTGATGAAGGAGGGCTGACAAATCTTCCAACTTTGCTCTAATCTCTGCCGATGAGATTCCAACCGCTCGAGAAGAACTTGCCGCCTCGCCTTCATCCTCAGAGATTTCGATGGCGAAGGAGAACAAGCTGTCGGGAGAATCCTGTTCCTGAAAAGGAAGATAAAATAAATTATTTGATGATCGAGTACTGGTGATGATAAAATAGAGAACGGGTAACTTACTTATTTCAGAGCTATCTCTCGCCTCTGACTAGTTGAGGCCGATGGAACCACGGGTTGATCGGCTGGAATTGCCGATTGAGCTATGACAGCTGAAAGATTGACACAAGTGATTAATAAAGTGAACAGATGGGTTCATCGGCAGTAATTTTACGGATAGTATTTTACCTTGAGGGGGTGCGGTGCTTGTCTGATTCGAGGAAACTACCGATGCTATGATTAGGCTTGCTGGATCGGTAGTTCGCTCGTGTACATCAGCCGATGCTTCTTCTAGATAAGGTTCTTCTGGCTGAGGTTCTTCTGGCTGGGGCTCTTCTTGTGGTTGAGGGGGAGATGGTACTTGCTGTGTTTGGGCTTCTGGAGAAGAAGGGGATGATTCTACTAGGATTGGAGACCTTGGAGGAGGAGGAGGCGTTGCTATTCTCTGGCGCTTCGCTTGTGATCCGATGCTCTTGGAACCTTTTCTCTTCGGTTGACTGGACTGGGGGGCATCGGCAGTCGTACTTCTGGTCTTTGCCGATGTACCGGTATGCTGATACAACAATGAAAAGTTTATTAGTGCAAGTGTAACGGGGTATCGATGGAGTTCTGATTAAAATGACCGATCTGATTAAAATGACTCCATGCTCGCTGTTCCCTGGTCAGACCTTCATAGAGAGTCTGGAAGAATCGGCTAACGTGGTCTTCATTACCACCAGTGCCAGGTAAGACTATGGCGGCTTCGCCAAAGTTCAGAGGGGAGCGAGTTGCCGATTCTTCTTCATCCAATTCATAATCCTCGGCTATGTCCCTAGGGAAGCGCTGTGCAAAAAGATCGAATTCAAGGCGCTTGTGCATGTGGAGACTGAGCCACATGTTGATGAACCACCAAGGACCCCCTAAATTGCCGATGGGTTGGCCGAGCAGAAGTTTCCTAGCTACCTGGTGGAGGAGGTGATAAACAGAGCCGAGCAGGTATCGGCCAAGAGGGAATCGGCCACCATCGGCTAATCTTTCTACTGCCGATAAGTATACAGAGGTTGGTCCTGCCGATCGGCCACAGAATACAAACTTATCCAGCCACATATTCAGGAAAGTAGTATGTTCCTTTGCATTAACAGGTCCTGTTCTACGGTACTTCTGAATATACCCAGACCAACCGCCGATAGTGCGAGTTTCCACCTTAGCGCTAGGTCGGGTGTCAAATAGATGACTATTATCGGCAGTGGATATATCTAAGCCGGTAAGCATGAGTACATCGACAAGTGTAGGAGAAGCAGGGCCATGGCCAAACACAAAAGCATTGAGCGTGTCTGACCAAAAGTATGAGGCAGCAATTAGGAGTGACTCATTCCTCTCCATATCGGCAAGGGACAACCTAATGCACTCATCCAATTTTCGCTCGCCCCATTGAACCTCATTTGAGTGGCTGACTCTCAAAAATCAATCCTTCCATCCCTTGGTAGGACTGGGCCAGGAACAGAAGGTATCTTTCCATAGATCTAGGGAGAAGTTTTCGGCTCTAAAAGGAACTCTGTTTGTCTCTGCGTTTATCAGATCGGTGGGATCTGGGTTTCCTAGCGGGCCAAGACATTGGAGGTGAGGTTGATCGGTAGGAATAACGATCTTATCGGCCAAATCCTAGAAGTTTTTGAGGGTAAAAAGAAGAACAAAAAGAAAAAGGAATATTCAGTAAGGCAGATTGCGGATGAATAGGAGTACAGTAAAAGTGCAGGCGAAAGGGTGGTAAGCTGACCTCAGGAACGACGAAGTTGATGGCCATCTCCTCGCAGATCGAAGACTTGGAGGTTGGTGAAGAAAGGCCTTTGTTGAAGTTCTTGGAGACCTCGGGTAATGCCGCCGCCGTAAAAGTGGATTTTGGGGTTATATAATGACAAGGTGGAGAAGGAGTACTAGAGAAGGGAGTATTTATAGGACAAAACGGACAAGGGCAAATTTGACTTATCTCTTCGCCGCATCCGTGAAATCCGAGGGTGCTCAGGTGGATATGGTAACTGTTCGCACGGTAATCAAGGGATTGCGCAGGTGATTTGACAGCAAGCGGTCAAGATTTTGGAGATATTTCACTGTACAAGATCTCCTGGTCGTTCCATCGGCAGTTCTCTCTAACGGTAATGTTGCCGATGGGTGCATAAAGTGGAGAGATTCGGTTCGGGAGGTTGAGGAATTCGAGGAATATGCAAGAGAATCAGGCCAAGGTTGTTCGGTTTAACGAACGGTTACCGAATTGAGAGAATTAATTGCGGAAAGGCATCATTACTGTAGAGAATTTTGGAGCATTAATAATTTTATACTCCGAAATTGGGGGGCATGTCTTGTCGCCGTTTTTGGACGCGTACCCGGGGATCCGTAAAGTATAGATCGGCAGATGGAGCAACAGTAACTAGTCTGCAGGGAAGTTACCGATGAAGGTGGTTGCCGATGAAGAGACAATTGAATGTGACTAAGTCCAGAGGTGGTGACGTGCTCGTGCCGATGATCAGTATTGGTGTTTGTCGATAGCCATAACAAGGGGGTCTGCCGATGACTCTGAAGGGAAGCGTGGAGATTGTCGGTTGGTCTGCGGTGGTGTCCCGGTCGGTTACAGGGGGATAGTTTTATATTTTCCTTAGTTGTTTAAATTTGTTTTGTATACGGATTCCGTTTAATTTGGAATTTGAGTCCTAGTCGTGTCTGATTGTAGCTCTTTGAGCAGGGTATAAATGTAGACCCTAGGGCCTTGTAATAAGGAATCGATCAATCAATCAAACACAAATTTTTACTTATATTTCAGTATCTACTTTTTTGACGACTTCATCATATTTTCCCTTTTTACTACGAGTTCTTAAGGGTTCGTCGACTTAAGCTCGGCGTATTCTCGAGTTCCGCGTGAGCACCTCTTGGCCGTGACATCCGGGCGCATCGCTGTTGTCGGGACCAAAGTGTTCGAGTTATCACCTTTGCCGATAGTAAGGTCAAATCGGCTGGCACACCTTAACGTTTGAATCGGGTATTAACCCTTTGTGTTTGCAGATCAGTTTTGCATCAACAGTGTCGTAGTTCGAAGACTCGATAATGGCGGACACCTTCACATCCCATACCTTCCGATCTAGGGCATATAGAAGCTTGACAGCCCTCTCATGATCATCATAAGGTAGCTGTGCCTTGTTTGCTCGCATCTTGTTAATGATCGTCTGAAAACGACAAAACATGGCATCGATGGACTCGCCATCAAGCTGAGTGAAGTTCTCGTACTCTCTCTTGTACGTCTCATAGAGTCTGGTTTTGACATGGGCTGTACCCTCGTGATAGCTCTGAAGCCTCACCCAGATCTCTCGAGCAGTAGCACAATCAGAGACACGCTCGAACTCAGGAAGCGAAAGACTCGAGAAAAGAACAGATCTTGCTCTGCTATTTGTGTTGTGCCGATCTTTTTGATCTTGCGTGGTTCGAGCACGGGCTTCAAGCACAACGAAAGTAGCATCCTCGCAAATTTCCAAAACTAGCCAATCAATCCCCTGAAGATGTGCAGACATGCGGATCTTCCAATAGGGATAATTTGTCCCATCAAAAAACGGTGGTTTTCCGGAACCACGCTCCATGTCACCTTCGTGGATCAGGGACCGATTAAGGTGGAATGATCCTTAACCGACTCTGATACCAATTGAAGGACCGAAAACGGCGACCAGAGGGGGGTGAATGGGAGCCTCAAATTTTCTCTGGTAAAATGTTGAACCAAAAATGCTCAAGCCAACCGGTGACGAGAGTACCTAGATTAACTACTCGCAACGATAGAAAACTAACACGACAGACGAAACAAGATTCGGAGCTCAAACGACCAAACTAGGAGTGAAACATGAAATCAGAGCTAAAGTAAAACACTGGAAAACAACAAGAAAATCACTGGTACTGAACCTGCTGCAACACAAAAATAGCATAGCTGATTGGCCTAGCAGCCTGCTGCTGGAACGATCACAACAGGCACCAAAAAAAAAACTTGTTCTCAGAGCCAGAAACAAACAGAGAGATAAAAACAACAGGAATAGCTAAACACTGATCAAACCTCTAATTTCTTGCTACCTGTGCTCAACGTGAATGCAAATGGACAAGCAATGATTGGGCACTGTAGCTTGAAAATGACACCTTAAAATTTGAGACACAGAACACGGCAACAAAACTCTTGGCATGGACACAAACTGCCTGATGCAATCAATCGGCAAGAGAAAATCCCAAGCAGTACTGCTGATCACGAGTGAATGGCCCAAGTGAAACACTGCTCGATGCTTGGCCAAGCAGAAACACTGTCAGCGCTCCTGTGTTGCTGCTCTGCAATTCTAAAAAGACAGAGAGATCTGAGAACAAATGTAGGCACACAAGAACGAACGGAAGAAATAACAAACTACTGGATGAAACAGCCAACCACAAGCAGCTCGCTTGAAGTCTAAGCACTAGGCGTTGGTAGTGCTGACATTTGACTACAGGACAGCTGCTCCTGCTCAACACAGTCACGCAGAGAAAAACGAACTGAAGAACGGAAAAACGAACGGACAGGAAATCCACAGAAAAACTGACTCAAAACTCCATAAAACGATTCCAGAAAATTTACAAAAGAAATTCAATTTGCTACGAACCTTTTCCCAAAAAATATTATTGCCTGGGATTAACCCAAACTTTGTGAAATATTCAGATTATAGACAAGAACGAGTTTTTCTTCTAAAACGCAAATCTGCTTGGTTCTTGATGCACAAGTGAAATTAGCTCAAATCACTTGGTGATCTTGTTCATCACTCGACAAAGCATCAATCTGACCAAACACATCCCAAAAGAAAACTCAAAACAAGCACGAATCAAGATGGGGAAAAAACTAGTGAACAGTAGCTCGCGAAAATGAACGCAAAACGACTCTGCTCAGATCTCTACGTCGTGAGCAGAAAAGAGGTTAGGGCCTCCATTCCCAACTTCAAAAATCTCAGAAAACAACCATCAATCTTTGTTCAAGTGATCTCTCTCATGAACTAAGGAGAAAGGGGAAAAACTAACCTTAGGTAGAGGTGACACGAATGAGAGAGAGGGGTGGAGAGAGTTGGGGGACTCTCCCAGCTTATTTATCAGGCATATTACATATTTCTCAAACGCCCCTAGATATTTTTGAGCGAACTAGCTAGCCCAGGGGCATTCTAGTCCAACTCGACGTGACCTAAATCCAACGGCCACCGCGCCTTCTCACCGGTAGCCTCGCTCCGAAGCGATCTCACCAATGCCGCCACGTGTCGTCCGTCCGCATCGGGACCTCCGCCCGGATTTTGAGGCCCAAACCCGCAAAACCCGCCGCAAGTAGCGTACTCCATACGCTTCTGCGCCACTCGACACGTGTCACCGCCGTCCTCGACCGGCCGGCCCGCCAAGTCCTTCTGACCGTCGCTCGACTCGAGTCCACCGTCTTGACTTGGTCAACACGGTCACTCCCATGTATACTTGCACTTGTCGATGTCCCAGATGTCAGCCACTACGGCTAGTCACCCGGTCTCCTAGTCCGTCAGTCCAAGCCTCACGTCCGTCCTTCACCGCTCCAGGTCCATCAGCACGGCACGTCTCTACTTGACCTTTACCTCGCCGTTGACCACCGCCTCCGAGCTCCACAGCTGAACACCACAAGCCAAGAGACATGTCGCACACATAGCTTTCGCCATGGTAATGTTAGTCACCAACTCAACCTATTCGTGGATCACGTTGACCTTGTGTTCGCAGATTGTTTGCCTGCTCGTCATCCAAGGTGCACGGCCTTCCTCCTGCATGTTTGGCCGAGGATTCGGTCACGCGGCTGCCAGGGTAGTAGGCGGCAGGTGCCTTTTCTACTACTTCGCCGAGGCGCAGCAGGATGCCACCAAGCTGCTCACGTTGTGGCTCAATGGAGGTTCGTTGCTACTGCTCACGCCTCGTCCATGGCGTGAGGATGCACAGAGCAGCAAGCTGGCAGACTTCATCGTGTCGTGTGGCACCATCGGAAGATTGGGCTACGGCCGGAGCTCCATGGCGGCGCCTGTGCTACCAAGTTGGAGTTCCACGCGGTTGGCCCTCGGCGACTTGAGCGACAACACAATTTGGAGCCGGGATCCAAGCAGACTTGGATACAAATGATGGGTTTCTCTCCAACGCAGATCATGTAGTTTCCTCACGCATCGGTGCTAGTGACAACTTCGTTTCCTTCATAAGAAATGGTTTCTCTATTTTTTTCTTCTCTCTTTTTAATAAACCTACTGTCACATCAATAATTTGCTTAGTTGGCAAGATAATTAATAAAAATAGAAACTACTATCAATACAATGAAACTATGATAATTTCTGTATTGTAGGTGCCCTAACAACATAGATGGTAGGAAAATTAATCTTGACCTTGAAACTGAGACGGAGCATATGCATTTAGTACTGCCGATCTTTATTTGAGCCAGGCTTGTGACTAACTGCTAGGTGTTCCATCAGGCCATGACATTAAGGCTTTGTTAAGTTCGTGAAAAGTTTTAGATTTGGCTACTGTAGCACTTTCGTTTATATGTAACAATTATTGTCCAATTACAGAGTAACTAGGCTCAAAAGTTTCGTCTCGTAAATTATAGACAAACTATGCAATTATGTTTTGTTTTCATCTACATTTAATGCTTCATGCATGCATACAAAAATTTGATGTGATGAGAAATCTTGAAATTTTTTGTAAACTAAAGAAGGCCTAATGGCACTGAGAGATGGCCACAGCCAATCGACTAGAGCTGTATATGGCCTTTCCCGTCCATGGGTCATCCGTATCAACATAAAAGAGCAGCAGCATATTAGAGTAGATCATTTTTAGATAATGGAACAAAACTCTAGCCTCGCTAGGCTAATCACAGCGTCTGGTAATTTTCAAAGATAAGCTAGCTTTTTGGGGCGACCTTGCCTGGCTTGCCCGGAAAAGTATCGCTCCCCGATTCAGCTCGCCTTTGATAGCAAAGTCGGGCTCGTGCGGAAAAAAAAAAAGAGCGCGAAACAAATTTTTGTGCAGCAAACTCCACTTTCCCTTCCTCCATCCATACCGCCGTGTTCTTCTGCATCCCGTCCAATTTTTACTCAGTTATTAGCCAATACTTCGTCTATTACCGGCCAAATCGAGCCAGATTGAAGGTTCCACACACCACAATCTCCATGACGTAGTGGATCCATTCGTCCTCTTTGGCCTGACTGCGGCGAGGTCAACGAATCGACTGCTGAGTCTGTTCTTCAGCTGGGACGAGCAGCAGGTTCCTTCTCTTGCGGTTGCAAGGTCTGCGGCACCCAATCCCTAGTCCCTATTTTATTTCGTCCACAAATCGATGGGGATCAGAGTGCCCTTGAGTGTGCTTGAGATTGGGGATTGATTCCATAAGATTTAGGGTGTGCTAAGATTCAGGATCTGATCCACTTGCTCTGTTTACATTGCAGCCTAAAGATTTTTTTTTTAAGTAGTACTACTCTATGCAGCACGGATACGGATACGCGTATCAGTATCGGAAGGATACGGATACGGCAATTTTCTAAAAAATATGATACGCGGATACATTTTACTATTTTAAAAATTAAAAAGATAATAATGCATATTAAAACTAATAATAATAGAACATTGCAGTCTACTTGACTACTTAAGTTCTATTATTATGTTTTACTATTAATAAACGGCATTTAGCCTCTCATCAACTCCCTGTTTCCTCAATTGTTTCACTCTCATCCAAAACAGCAAGCTGCAGAGTAGATCGAGTAGATTGAGAATGGAAAAAAGAGACGCCATCTACTCATATTTGAAGACACGTCAGACACCATCCACTGCATACAAAGAAAATCAGGCAACAAGAAATTAAGAAATGCAAAAACAGAGTAGATGAATGGACAGAGGAAGAGGAAGTGCGGACCAAAGAAATCAAGCAACAATAAGTCATGAACTACAGAAATATAGTAGATCGAGAATAGGGAAGGGGATGAACTCACGGGATGGGAGATCGCTGGACACCTGGGTCCAATTTGCAGGGCAGAGACTTTGCCGGCGGCCGGGCGGAGCTCATCGCCGGCGAGCGGGGGCGGAGCTTGTCGCCGGCGAGCAGGGGCGGAGACTCGTCGCCAGCGGCCGACGGCCGGCGAGCAGGACAAGGCATCTCCCCGCATGTTCGCTGGAGGCGGCACGAAGTGCGCGAGTGCGGGCGTCGGGGCCTGGCGTTGGGGATAGAGGAAGGGAGTGCACGTGTGTTTGTTGGGCTGGGCCGTATCGAATGGGCAGATACGTATCGGCCGACGTACTCAATATTCACGAAATTAACAAAAATTTGGATACTCTTCCGATACGTATCCATCACGTATCCGACACGTATCCGTATCGGATATGTATCCGATACGGGATACGACACCTCCCTGGCGTATCCGTGTTACATAGGTACTACTGATTCCCTTCCCAGTTTTTTTTGAAAAGCTATTTAGCGCACTTTATTGATCTTGGATAATAGTTACATTATTCACCAAGGCTCATAGAATAAAACTAAGGGGTTCATTGACCCAATTACAAGATAATTTGCTTTGCATTGCTACTTTAGCTAATTCATGTGCTACACAATTTGCTTCTTGATTGCAGTGATCAATGCTTATAGAGATGAAATCTTGCCAAATCATGCAGCACTCATCATAAATTGGAACACATAATGTTACTGAAACACCATCAAGCTTCATTGTTTCTACTACTTCGAAGAAATCTGACTGGATCATTATTCTGTTGCAGCCCATCATCTGAGCCAATACCAATCCTTCTTTGAGTGCATTCGCCTCAGCCATAGCAGCATCTGCCAAATTTTCACGATAGCATATCCTTGCTCCTATAAATGATTGAGTTGAATCTCTTATGATCGCTCCTGTACTTCCCGTGCTCGATTCAGCCTTGTAGCTTACATCAACATTCAGCAATAGCTTGCCATCTGGAGGCTTTTTCCATCCCTCTTCTTTCTTCACCTTCTTTGTCTTCACTGGTCTCTGAAAATTAGTCGTCAGTGTTGCTATTGAAAAACTCGATCTTGTCGGATTTTGGACAGGCTCTCCGTGTACAAACTTACGGCGTTCCCATCAAATATACCACCCACCAGTTAAGATCAACTCAGCTAAGCCAACATGATTTAACTCCTCAACAGTTCTTGGCGCCATGATCATCTCAGCCACTGCTATTGATCCTGATCGGTGAACAGCTAAGATTGCATTTATTTGATCAGACACTCCTAGGATACGCTAGATGTCCTTTGCTCGATGGCATGTGTATAGAACATGTTTGATATCATCACAGCTTTCATGACAATTAGGACAACTGCTATTATTCTCAATGTGCCGATTTGCAAGAATCCCTCAGCAGGGGATCAAGCCATGCAATACCCTCCATCTGAAAATCATTATCTTAGCAGGCTTGTTTAGGTTCCAGAGTTTGGACCATATCTATTCATCACCCACTCCATAAGCATGATCATTAACATTATTAGCTCAAAACTTATGCATCCATTGCAAATAGTAGGCTGATCCTATTGAGAAGTAACCATTCTTGTTATAATGCCACGCCACGACATCATTTGTTCCCTGTCTCAGTGGAATATGAAGAATTCTGTTCACATCAATATCTCAGAACAATGCCTTTATTAGTTCTTCATTCCATGTACCTATTATAGGCTGTCTCCAACAGGAGACTCATTTGGGAACCCAAACCTAAAATGGCTCTCCAACACAATACCTATAGCCTCCAACAGAGTACCCATACAGAAGACACATTTTGGGTATCAGAAGAGGCATAACCCAAATTTGGGTATCCTCTCTCCTCGAGACCCATTTGCAGAGAGTGTTGTCTTTTAGGTCTTGTTGTTGGAGAAGACTAAAAATAGGTATGGAACCTTTTACCTGTAGCGCTACCTAAAGGACAAATGGGTCTTGTATTTTGGGTGATGATTGTTGGAGATAGTGAGCTCATCCACCATGGTGATCAGATTATTACCCCTTGGCATTTGTATTTTCATGTTATGGCTAGATGGAATCGAGTGATCCTCCCATATGTTGATCTTTGTTCTGTCCCCAACTCACCAAATATATCCTCTTCTATAACAATCCAATCCTGCTAAAATACTTTGCCAAGTGTACAAGCTCCCGCTCTTCAATCTTGCATTCAATGGTTTCCCATCTAGATAATATCTTGCTCTTAGTGCTCTAGCGCATAAAGAGTTTGGTTCTAATAACAATCTCCAAACTTGCTTTGCCAAAAGAGCCTTGTTAAACGCTTCAATATCTCTGAATCCCATGCCACCCATATTCTTTGGAATACAGAGCTTCCACCAAGCTTTCCAGTGGATCCTTTTGTGGTCCTCGTCATCACCCCACCAAAATTGAGATATGGCGTCAAATATCCCTTTGCAAATGTTTTTTGGGATTTTAAACACCATCATTGCAAATACAGGCACGACTTGAGCAATATATTTTATTAGGATTTCTTTACCTCCCATACTTAGCAGCTTCTCCTTCCAACCTTTTGTTTTGCCCTGGACCTTATCAACCAAATACTGGAAGCAGTCACTACGATCTGCTCCAACTAAGGCAGGAAGCCCAGGTACTTATCATTTAGTGACTCGGTCAGAATGTTCAGTGCCTCACATACCTCCACTTTAACTTCAACATCTGTATTAGCACTAAAGAAAATGCTAGATTTTGCATCACTGATTTTTTGCCCCGAATTTGTGCAGTATCTATCAAGTAAATTCTTTAAAACATCTGCATTTTCCTTGTCACCTTTCATCAGTATCAGGGAGTCATCTGCAAACAAGTGTGAGACCACTGGTGCATCCCTACAAATCCGAACTCCCTGCAGTTCCCCTCTACTTTCTGCACCCCTCAGTAAGCTTGATAAACCTACAGTAACCATTAGGAACAGATAGGGAGACAACAGATCCCCTTGCCTCAATCCTCTTGTTGGGCAGAAAGTTTCTGTCTCCATTGAATTTACTCTGACCTTATATTACATAGATTTTACACAGGCCATAATTAACTTTACCCACCTTCTATCAAATCCCATTTTCAGCATGATCTTCTCCAAGAAACCGCATTCCACTCTATCATTTGCCTTATGCATATCCAGCTTCACCGCGCATAACCACTTTTTGCCTTTTTTCTTTTTGATAGTATGAATACTTTCATAAGCTAGAAGGATGTTGTCAGTTATGAGTCTCCCTGGCATGAATGCACTTTGATGATCAGTGATAACATCTGACCGAATAAATCTAAGCCAGTTTGAGAGCATTTTTTGTATAACTTTGTATAGCACATTGCACTGGCTTATTGGTCGAAATTGGGAGGTCATTGTTGGGTTGTTTACCTTAGGGATCAGAACAATTGTAGTATCATTCCACCCCTCTGGTATCTTTGCCAAGTTCACCGCTTCTAGCACCTCCTTCACCAAATCATCTCCCAAGAGCTCCCAAAAAATTTTATAAAATACGGCATGCATACCATCTGGCCCTGGCGCCTTAAAATTGCCTATATGGAGCAAAGCTTTTTTGACCTCCTCGTAGGTGAATGGTGCCAACAGTCCACTGTTCATATCTTGTGTGACAGATCGTTGGACATCTGCTAGGACAATAGGATCCAGATCGCCCACTTCTGAGGTAAACAAATTCACAAAATAATTTTGCACTATATTACACATAGCTTCTCCATCTTCCTGCCTTGTCCCATTGTCATCCATTAGACCCTTAATTGTGTTTGTCTTTCTCCTTTTTGTTGCAAAAATTATGAAAGAAACTTGTGTTCCTGTCACCTTGCTTTAGCCAATTTGCTCTAGCTCTTTGGAACCAATGGATTTCCTTCTATTCTAACATAAGTTCCAATTTAACCATAATCTCTTTCTAGGATTCTGTATTAGCATCAGTCATTGGTCCCCTTTTAAGTCTTTCTAATTCCCTCTTCAATTTTGATATTCTCTTTGCAGGCACTTTTAGTACTTCTCTCTCCCATTTATGTAGCTCCTCATGGACATCATTCACCTTCTCCAAAAAAGATGGCCCTTCACCCTGGGCCTTCACCCTCGCCCATGCAGTTTTAATCATCTCCACTGTATCCTCCTGCAACCATCTTGCCTCAAAATGTTTCTTGCTTCTACCTCCTTGGGTTGGTGCAAGATAATGAGTATCCATAATAATCGGTCTATGATCCGATCTCGTACTCTCGCTATTTATAAGAGTGGACTGGTGGAACATATCTGACCACTGCAGATTTGCAACAGCTCTGTCCAGTCTTTCTATTATTGGACCTCTTTTCCAAGTATACATATCACCAATGAGTCCCATGTCATTAAACCCACACTCAGACAACACATCATGAAAAGCTTGTAGCTGTCATTCTGTTATTGGCCTTCCTCCTTCTTTCTCTGAATTATATAGGATATCATTAAAATTACCCATTAGTAGCCATGGTACTGGAGTATCCCCTTTAATTGCCCGTTACTTCTTTTTGATTCCACTCTGGTTCACCATATATACTAGTGAACCTCCACCCTCCATCTTCCTCTACAACTACATCAATGTAGTTTTTTTTGTCACTCCTTGCACTCTGATACTAGTCTCATTATTCCACATTAGTAATAGGCGCCCCTTCTTCCATCACTTCCATAAACAATCATTTGATCAAAACCAGCATGCCTTCTCACCTTTTTCTACCTTTGCATTGTC
The DNA here is from genome assembly GCF_000003195.3 of Sorghum bicolor. Lineage (NCBI taxonomy): Eukaryota > Viridiplantae > Streptophyta > Magnoliopsida > Poales > Poaceae > Sorghum > Sorghum bicolor. The sequence goes on along the minus strand of NC_012876.2, from coordinate 17,505,579 downwards.
CAGATGTGTTTCAGACAGAAACAACACATCCGGATTTATTCACCTCCGAACCTCCAAAAGTGAGCGAACTGCTCGAGAGCCCCTAGCAGTTCCAAGGTAAGAGTTTCATTGTGCCCGGCCACTCTCCTCAAAGGAGAGTGCCGATCTCACATTGGGGTTTTCTAGTTCAACTTTCTTTCCTTGTTCTAACGTTCTTGGCCTCTTCTTTTCTTGCTCTTGCAATGGGCTTACGTTAGTTGCATGCCCTCACCTCCTTCAATTTCTAGAGCAGCGTGCATATTTTGATCGCCATCTTGATCTTGTACATCCTCATCCATAGGAACATCCATTGTAAAAGAATCATCCTCAAAGCCATCTCCGTGGCCTGCACCTCTACCATGGCCTCTTCCTCTCCCTCTACCACTCCTCCTCAATCATCTATTCCAAGAATAAGGGCAGTAAATGGTACTCGTAGCCAATCCCCGCATTCGTAGCTTTCTTTAGGATGGACACCATCTCCACATTCAACAACTTCATGTCCCATGCAACCACAGAAAAAGCAGAAACTAGGAACCTTCTCATATTGCACCAAATATTTCATTCTCTCTTTTAACATGATAGGAACCATCAGCACCAAAGGTTTTTTAAGTTCTAACAAAACTCTAACTCTGAGATACAGAGTAGAGTTTATCTTGCCATCAATCACAACAACCGTGATTAGGTCTCCTACCTTTTTTGCCACCTTTTCAGCCAACTCCTTCTTCATTAGGCCTTCTAGCATACCTTGGATTTGTGCCCAGACAGGGATTCTATCTAGCTTGAATGCCTTGACATCGGAAATTCATCATATTCCTCCATGACAACAGCAGCACCTCTGAACAACCATGGCCTCCCCTCCATTACTCTTGACCAATCCCCTAAGCAATGGAATTGAACCACAAATAGATTCGGCTCTCGAGCCTTGAAAGTCACTTCTTTTGCCGCTGTCCAAGCGTTCCTCATTGCATTAAAAAGAGCCGTGTAACTGAAAAGCTTTGTTGTGTAAACCCTAAATAGGGCTAACCAATGTGTCCCCTTCACTAAATTCTTGAGCTCACTAGAGAATCAAGATTCTCCTCTTCTTCCCCTTGTAGGTTCGTATCTTCTAGATGTTTTTTCCAGCCCCACGACAACATTTTGTTCGCCAGGAACTTCATTACCCTTTGCTTTCTCCTCATGGTTCGCCATGTAGGACTTTGCTTAGGGTTCCTAGCCATGTCCCGAGGGATCAGCAGTCTAGGAACCATGGATGGATGCAAGGATCATGTCAGTATCGACGTGAGATTGTTTGGCCTACGGCAGCACTGCTATAGGAAGAGAAACCCTAATTTATGGGAGGAAGATTCCCTTCCCACTTCCCACAACTTGTTCAAGGGAATACCATTGGAGTGTTTAGAAAGGTTTATTAAAAGTTATCCATCTCCGATAAGAGTTTAGTTTAGATGATTGTGCTTGAGTATATTTTCCCTGCAACATCTTGTGGAGCTAGGAAATTACTTGAGGTTTACTCTAATATGTATACAAACATAAGGTTGATATATGATCTTGTGGTTCGATTTGTGATGAGTGATTGTCAATGTGATTTATGACCTAGGTTAAGTATGTTACTTGCCTTGACGTGAGTCAGGTGTGCGACATGTCTCTTGACTTGTGGTGTACAAGGTGGAGCTCAGAGTCGGTGGTCGGTGAAGAGGAGAAAGTCAATTAGATACGTATTGTACCAATGGACCTAGAGCGGTGAAGGGTGGATGTGAGACTTGGACTGAGGGATCAGGAGGCTAAGTAACCAGCACTAGTGGTGACATCTAGGACATTGACAAGTGTAAGTGTACATGGGAGTGACCATGTTTACCGAATCACGACGGTGGACGTGTGAGTCGAGCGAGGCTCACGAGGACTTGGTGGCTAGCCAATCAAGGATGGTTGTGACACACGTCGAGTGGCGAGGGACGTGTACAGAGTATGCTACTTGCAGATGGTTTGGTGGTTTGGGCCTCAAAACCATTGGTGGCCGGTTTTATGGATTTGGGTCTCAGAACTTGGGTGGAGGTTTCAAGGAGGAACGGATAGCACATGGCGGCATCGAGGAGTTTGCGTCGAGGCGAAGCTAGCTCATGAAGGACATGGTGGCCATCAGATTACGATTTCCTAGGATTGGACCATTACACCCTCAGGTTAGGTGGGACTCAAAATATCTAGGGGCAAAACCAGGAATGTGTAATAGCCCAATAGGATGAGGAAGCACCCATCTCCCACACCTCTCCCATTTTTTCATTTTCTGTCATCCTCCTTAGCCCTCTTAGGGTTCTTGAGTGAAAGAAGTCCACAATTTAAGAATTATGTAAAACTCGTTCTAAGCAGTGGGAAAGGTCGCCCTAACCAACTTGTGTCTATCAAGACTCGACTTTAGAAGATAAGTCTTGTGTTCTTCATGTTCTTCGTGAGTTCCTCTTTGCCCCTTTCTTGTGTGGCCTGCTTTGTCGTTTTGAGACCATTTTGATTAGTTTCATTTGCTTTGGCTTGATCTATGATGTGAGTTGATCTTCTCTACTAGAAGAATTTGATTGAATCCTTGTGAACCAATAGATTAGGACAAATCATGGTCTAGGGTAAGAACACTGTTATTTTCATGTTTTTGAGATTTTCTATTGATTGGATTAAAATTGGGCGATCATCTTCTTGGAGTACCCTACCAAATATGTCGTAAACCTCTTTGCAAAGTTTCAAGTCAATCCGACTTGATTTGGTCGAGTTTTGGGCATGAAATTGATTTTTTCTAAAATCTGCTCATGCATACTGGACATGTTCGATGTGAATACCGGACGTGTCTGATATTTCAAAATTTCGTGTTTGGAGCTGAAAATTGGTGGATATATTCATATTAGACATGTCCGATATTCATATCACACGTGTTTGGTATTGAATGACTGCACTCAGTTTAGCAGCTCATTTTTGGTCGTTTGACCTCCATTTCGCGTTTCATCTTTTGCGATGGTTTCAACTATTCCAAGAAACTTATCTAGGTACTCTGTCATGAGTTGGCTTGGGAATTTTAGATTTAGGAACTTGCTTCTTCTCAACAGGAGTTGAGTATCTTATTTTTCTTCCTTCGATTCAAGAAATGTTTGTGGTGTCCCACTATGTTCCTAGGGAACATCCATCCTATATTTTTGGTCGAGGACTATTGACATTTCTTAGCGCAATCATCAAAGATAGAGTAGAACTATATCCTGAACAATAGTGCCAACAAATGCATATGGTATATGATAAGTGTAACTAAAATAAGAAGGATTTTGCAAGCGCACAAAAAATACCATCCTAGCATTTTAATCGGGAGTAATCCACGTATTGTTATTTATATTTTTACCACTGGAAAGGGAATGTGTGGGATAATGAGCAATAAGCACTGCATGTCATAATTTAGAGCTTAACCATGTCTTTATCTATCTTCTCATATAGGGTAAGTGTCACATAATAAATAACATATATAAATGAATGGTAAGTGACAAATGATAAATGAGAGCACATAGCTACATAAAATAATGATAATCATCTCATTAGAGTACTCTAAGTTTAAAACACTAGCATGGAACTAGGATGATCTACAAGAAAAAATCCTAAGTTATTCTAACTATAAGGTCAAAGCATACAATGACTAGTGCAATTACACCTAGCAATCATGGCAGAAAAAGGTTACATCTATGCATAGTGATATTACCAAGGAAGATGAAGAACAAAGCAATCTCTTCCCTATATTAGTGGTGTTCTACTAGTCCTATACCTGGGAGGTGGACTATGAAGGACTCAACAGGACTGTCACTTCCGTGATCTACCTCACAATCTAGAATATAGGGTGTAATTGCAGAGGAATAAGGACTAGGCACCATGCCTACACAATATTTACCGCTTACCCATCAATCTAATGAGCAAGTGTTTTACGATCCTATGCATTAACATAATTCTAGTCCAACTATGCTAAGCATATAATCATAGTAAACTAAGAACAATATAATTGAGCACATAATCAAATAGAGCAAAGTCATTTTTGATATAGTAGAATAGAATAAAGTACTATTCATAGTAATAAGAACAATGATGAATATTACAATGAAGTAGAAAAAAATTACCAAGAACTCTGACAGATTCGAACTTTCCAAGGTAAGCTTGACTCCCTCTATATCTAATTCTATGTAGCTATGCTACTAAACTATAGAGCTCTAATTGAGGTGGCTCTAGGGCTTCTTTGGAGTTGAAGATGATTTCTCTAAATGAATTAGGATGAATTAGGGTTTCTCCAAAGGCTAGGGGCCCTAAATATATAGCCCCCTAGGATACACCATAGCCCTCGAACCAAACCGACCTAAATGGATGATTATTATTGATCCTCAAGATCAGTGGAGGTAGGATCCACGAGGTTGATCCTCATTCGCTGAGGGGGAGGGCGGGCGCCACTGCCCTATGGGCGGGCGCCACTGGCTGGCTGCCAGGTGGCCCCAACTTCATAGGGTCACCTCATTGAGTCTTCTAGAGTATTCTTTTATGTTGGATGTGGTATTCTTTATGCAAATCTGATATATGGACCTCATTTGGTTCTTTTTCTGATAACCCCCTACAGAAATAGATAATCACCAAAACTCATGGAATTCTATCAGTGTAACCCCTATATCTAGATGGTAATCATATTTTAGTACTTTCTCATGTTATGTTGACGGTTTAAAAATGATACTTATCTAGCATCAACAAGGACTTCACGGTGTTTGTTTCCTGTGTGGCGGTGATTTTAAGACAACGATCGAAAGTTTCGAAAGAAATTTGAGGCTCCCATTCACCCTCCTCTAGTTGTCGTTTTTGGTCCTTCAATTGGTATTAGAGCCGGTTAAGGATCATTCCACCTTAATCAGTCCATGATCCACGAAGACGACATGGAGCGTGGTTTCCGAAAACCACCGTTTTTATGGGATCAACTATCCCTGTTGGAAGATTCTCATATCCGCACATCTTTAGGGGATTATTGGCTCATCTGGGAAACTTGTGAGGAAGCTACCTGTTGGTATAAATTAAATGTATATCACTAAATATAGTAGCCACCTTTTATTAACCTATACCTCTTAGCATTATACTAGACTATTATCCCTAGCAACTGAGCTAGAAGCAATATGGGTATTAATCTATCATTTTATGTGACTAGGTAGAATTATATACATGAACACACACACACACATAGATATATATCTGCCTCGTTCTCCAGTTACCAGTCTGCCATAACACTAGTCACACGGACACATCCAGACTCCATTTTTGAGGATCCATAATTGGTTGGAAAGCTAATTTGATAAGGAAGACAATACAACTGGTCTCATGTCAAAGGACTTTTGGAATCAATAGAAATTGTCAAAAAAATCAGTGTCCAGAATCTATCTCGGTGTTGTGTCACTGTTTTTGGTTGAATGGGCCGTGTATCGTCTTTGAGCCCATTAGGTGGACGCATCCAAGGTAGGTGATGACCCTAAGACCTTTATAATCATACTCTGCCACCATCATTGAGTTTTAGGGTTTTGATTAGATCATTCTGTTCATTGACAGTTGTCGTTCATCTGTTCATGAGACCCCACTTTGAGAACTTAATCATTCATCTACAGTTGTCTCAACTATTGGGCTACATTCTTCTGAGTTCTTGCTTTCATTCTTTGTTTTGTAGGTAAGGATTAGCCTTCGTGGGAAGGTCAACCAATTGGTGACACAATTGAGAACTAGAAGAGTTGTGGTGATAAGATTGCAGGGTTCAGGTCTTTCAATTTAAAGCCGGATTGGTGTGTCATGCTCTGATTAAAACCATAATTATCATCTACCTGATAGAAGATTAGGAATCATGGCCCCATCAGATCTGCTCCACCAGTTTTCTGCCCCCAGATTCACAAAAATGAGCACTTCAAGGGGTGCTCCACCAAATCTAGGTTTAGTGGAGTTGAGGGAAATTTCTCACTACTGCCACTGATTACAAAAATAACATTTTGATGAGTTCTGTTTCGCGTCTTCATCCCGTCCTTTTCTACATCCCTCACGCCTAGCCACTAGAATCCTTCTTGCAGCAGTCACGCTCGTAGAAGCCCGACTCGTGGCCATCACGCCCATCAGAGCACTGCCCACGACTGTCACCCACTAAAGCCCCATCCATGACCATCGCGCTCGTCGGAGCCCTAGCCATGTTCTCTAGTCCCGTCCCAACACTGGGAGGCCCGAACGCCAACCACGAGCACCACCGCGACCCTGCCCCTCCCCAATGCTGCTTCGATCACGCACAACACCGGTGCTACTCTGATCGTGAGCTTAGGCGGCGAGCCCCGACCACGACGAGCATGTGCAGTACCAAAATTGCCTATAGTCTCGGCAGTTTTGGTCCCTAGGACTAAAGAAACCTTTAGTCCCGTTCCGTAACACGGCCCAGGACTATAGGGTCCCGCCCAACGGCTACTGCGCAGAGCTATCGGGGCAGGGGCCCTCTAGTCTCGGCTCATGTTATGGGCCAGGACTAAATGGGGGACTTTAGTCCTGGTTGGTCCCACCAGGTGGGACTAAAACTTTAGGCCCGGTTGGTGGCTTGCTCCAGGACTAAATGGTCTCTTTTTAGTCCCCGATTTACTTCCAGTCGAGACTAAAGGTGCACAGGTTATATCTTTCTCCCTTCTTTCTCCTCATGACCGAGCCCATTCCAAATTTAGTGAGTTTTATTCCCTCTCTTCTTGCTTGCCATTGCTTGTTCTTGCTTCTTCTTTGTCTCCGGCTCCCGTTGGTGATCTTCTTCGACTCCGTCATCAACTCTTCATATTTAGAGGTAACAAGCTTCATCCTCCCATGTCATTTTAATGTTGTTTTTGTCCTTGTGATTTTGTCCACCACTTTGAGCTAAAATTTACTTGTTATTTTGAATTCATGGCTTAAATTAGTATCCATAGCTTAATTTAGCAACCATATATATAATATTTCATGGTTTGCTATAAATTAAATAATTATAGTGTCTTTTTAATCTTTCTTCTATATATAATTGAGATCATAAAAGGAATTTAATTAATAGGGTTCATCAAATCGACTTGATTGCTAGACTTGTTAGTTTGAGCATGTATAAAGATTTTGAGCACAGAGTTCGTCAAATTGACTTGATATTTTTTTATTGCTAGATTGTATCCATTATATTTTTCATGGTTAAAACAAGACAAGTATAGAATTTTATTATTAGTGTCTTTTTAATTACTCTTCTTTAGAAAATATTGTGTTTATAATAGTTTGCAACAATGAATATAGAGAATAGACAAAAATTAAAATAAAATCATGCATAGTTTAAAGAAATGAGTATGGATATAGTAGATGGCAACTGTGATCGCATCCTCAATCTCTCATCACCGGGATCCAAAGCGTCTACGGCCAGATCTTCCTCTCATTGCTTACGGCAAGTGTAAGCAGAAGATTGTAAAGGAGTACCGAGTAAAAAAAGAGGGAATCAACAAGGATCGTATATTCTACGAGTAACCAGACCGCGAGGCACCGGGTTATTATTTCCCCGCATTTGATTAATATGGTTAATTTGTACCGGTTTTGCTTGATGATGTTGTTTAAATTCCTTATTCTTTGTTCTAATTGCAGTGGGAGGACACCGGTGGATGTAAAGGTTGGTACTAGGAGGAAGAGTACATTCAACACGTACGAAATTATGTTGCACAGGAGGTTGCCGCTCAAGGTGATGAGGTAGTGAGCCAGCGGAAGAAGTCCATCGATGTTGATCCAGCAGATGTGCAACTATCTGTTTTAGTTGGGATAGAACGAGAACTAATTATGCTGCTTAAGTGAATTTTAGTTCTACTTTTTTATTGCTAGCTGCGGTTGTCTTTGTTGTAGTTAGACTTGCTTGAATTAATCAATCATGTGATATCATGCGTGTTGTGCAATAACATGAGGAACAACCACATGGTTGTAATATTTAATATAGATGTCGTCATGCCAAGAGAGTGTGAAAGTGATAAGGAGAAGGCCAAGTTCAAGCGCGTGCTAGAGGATCATAGGAAATTTCTTTATCCGTCCGCTAAAGATGGAAAAAAGCTGGGTGCAACACTGGAACTATTGCAATAGAAGGCAAAGAATGGTACATCCGACAAGGCATTTGGACAGTTATTGAAGATCATGAAAAAGATGCTTCCGAGAGCAAATGAATTACCCACCACTACATTTGAAGCAAAGCAGGTTGCCTGCCCTTTGAGATTAGAAATTTAGAAGATACAGGCATGTCCTAATGACTACATCCTGTACCGTGAGAAGGAATACAAGAATTTGGATGCATGCCCGGTATGCAAAGCATCACGGTATGAACGCCAACTACTAAATGCGCGAAGCTCGAAAGCCTCCACCAAAGATGAACGCCAACTACTGAAAGCTATAGAAGCTCAACCCACCAAGAAGAAAGCAGGAAAGGGTGTTCCACAACTCGGGGACACATCAAGACCTTTGTCCCATTAATTGTGGCAGATTTGTATGGTTCAAATGTGGGCATAGTATAGAGGAAATCTGGAGAGCCCACTTTGTCTGAGATGGACTCACTTGAAAATTATTTCATTGAGAGCGGTCTCCCGTACTCCATGATTGAAACTATTGCTGTTGGGCTGGAGTTTCCACGAGTGGAAGTAGTTGATGAATGGAGGAGAAATTTTGCACCGGCCAGGCGTCTAATGAACCCCAAGCACCTACATGTATTCGGTACATAGATGTTTGCAATCAACAATTGGTGCATGGAGGCTTCTAAAGGCAGAGTCGATTGGATTTCTGTTCAAATTCGAAACCATCACTACTTCCATGGCGATGACCTTATCTTAGTCCAAATGGCCGAATTACACCAGCTATGCCACATGGACGCTCTGGACAAATCACACATTAGCTACTTTTGTTTATAAGTATTTCTTTGTTTTTATTAAACTCTCCAGCATGTCTATATAGTAGTAATCTTTACACACATACTTGTTGAATGACTCACTATATGCAGGCTCTAAATGACCGAGCTTATATCCAAAAACGACAATACTATTGGATTTGTTGATCCTTACGTCATTTTTAAGGAGCCTAACCCTTCGTCGACTTGGATCAATGATATGTGTACGAATCTTATGAGGTTCTTCATGAACCAAAAATACAAAAGAAGAATACTCTTCCCCTACAACTTCAACTGAGTTATATATACAGTTAACATGCAAGTGTGCACCTTTAATTTTACTTAACCCTAATCTATGACTCATACCTCTACGAACAGCTTTCACTGGATAGTCATAGTCATCGATCTTGCTGAAAGTAAGTTGGTAATCTATGACTCAATGAAGAAACTGTAACAAGATTATCAAGATATAATAGACATCATCCAAAGGTAATTTTGATCCATTGCATGCGTAAAGTAGACTAAGCTTGTATATATGTATACTTAATGATCCAACTCTCTTGTTTCATATATATCATTGGTTTATGGTTTGGGAAAGATTCATTGTTCAGGAACATCTAACTCAATGTAGGGCGCCACTAAAGATAATACAACTACAAGTAAGTTTATCCTTCGTCAATGTACGTGGTGTATCTTTATTATATCATATGTCATATATCTTATCTTTTTTACGAGATGAATCTTTACATCCTACAGTGGATCTTGAGATAAGAACCGGGTAACAACTTATGTGGATACTACGTTTATGAATATATTATGGTAGAAACAAATAGATTTCCTAAAGAATACCTCATAGTATGTAATACATGTCTCTTTTTATTTTCTCTCAAATTACTATTGATAATCTTGATATAACTAATATTTTTTTTTTAATTCAAATTGAAGACTGAATGGTTGAAGCAAAAACTCAAGCAACATGAACAACTCCAAGTAATACAAGAGGCAATAGCAGGATTTCTTTGGAAACAAGCCATAAGTCCAAGCGGTGAGTTCCACTATAATCCTAACGAGACGATAATTCCAAACAATGATGATCATTTGTATACCATGTAGATCTTTGGATGATGAAGTACAACTTGTAGTAGGTTTAGAGTACTAACTTTGGAGTACAACTTATGCATTAATAGATTTGGAGAACAACTTATATATATTTATGTGCATATATTTATATATATAGTTATATAATTCAATTATATATGCATAAAATAAGCTTATTATCATATGCTGCTAATATTATATATATAAATATAAATATATGCACATAAATATATAGAAGTTGTTCTCCAAATCTATTACTTATATATATATATATATATATAAGGGAAATTTCTTTCTACACGTACGTGTAGTTACTCTCATCTTCAATAAACTACATTGTGTATATATTCATACTTGTTTATCGATTTGAGTATGCTTATATACTCATATTAAGATACTCTAGATTTTACCACGCGAAAATTTTTCAAAAAAATTATATTTTAAATATATTACTAAAATACCACTACTATATTATATACAATAAGTATAACCATATACTCTATGTATGTATGCATACTTAACATACATATCACTCTAGATGGTCTAGTATGATCATATACTTTGTCTATATACATTTCGTCCGGTCATATACACATTAAATCTAGAGATATATAGATGAGAGTAACTACACGCACGTGTACAACAAACACGCCCTATATATATATATTAGCAGCAAAGAATACATATTGGAAACCTATTAAATGAATAAACAAAACTAAAAACAGAACTGAAAAGAAAAGAAAAACCGAGACTAAAAGGTGCTGCTGCGTGGCACCGCTGGCAGCACTCTTTAGTCTCGTATGGTAATACCAACCGGGACTAAAGGCGGGGCTTTAGCCCCGGTACCTTGTGGTGGGACTAAAGGGGGGACTTTAGTCCTGACTCGGGATCCGAGGCTAAAGGCCCTTTCCGGCTGGCAGTAAAGAGCGATCGTGTAGCCGTGTATGCTCTGCTCCATAAAAATCAGTAGATAGAGGGGATGAAGAGCTAATGTGTGGGGCCCATGTGGAGGTGAAATAGAGATGGAGGTAGAGCTGTGCCAACCACCCTCAGGGTGTGCCAACCACCCTGAGGGAGAGGAGTCCTATGTTGGGGAGGCGTCAAGGGAGAGGGGGAGACATGCGCAAGGTGGGCGTGGACCTGGACCATTGGATTAAAAAAAGAAGAAGCTAGAGTAGATCTCGTACGTTTGTTTTTTAAAGGTGCGCTGATTCTAGATGCAGTTGGTTTGGTGCATCTAAGAGAGATCTTAAGTATAGGATCATTTATTTGTAGAAAAGTTTACAACAGCTGTATTATTATTATTATTATTATTATTATTATTATTATTATTATTATTATTACTACTACTACTACTACTACTACTACTACTACTACTACTACTACTACTACTATTGTTGTTGTTGTTGATTTATAAATAATATAATATAATAATATATTGGTAGAGATAGCGATGAGGTAATGGTGGGTGTACCGTAGCAAAGCCTAAGAGAGAATCAGTCAGCACTAAACTCTCACGTGTTTGTCGTGAACACATACAAAACACCATATATATTTATTGTGTATTTCATGAAGTAGTCCTTGCAAGATTTATTGTGCATAGATAGATGTTGGTAGTTGCTTTCCACATTAATTAGCAAAAGAATTGAAGTTCTACATAAACTATCTCCTGCAGCTAGCTTACCTATTCGTTTCACTTGAGCACATACAGGCATCGCACATACACAGTGGTTAGACATTAGAAACTATGGCGTTGTCCATCTTCCTATATCTATTCATCTCCACAATAGTTCTAATTGTATCATTCTACTTGCACATAAAGTCAAGAGGATCCAAGAACCCCTTGCTCCCCATAGATTGGCCAATATTAGGAATACTCCCTTCATTCGTAGCCAATCTCCGCAACTTCCATGACTACCTCACTGCCGTCCTTGCTGCGTCAGGGTGCAACTTCAAGGTGCAAGCTGGTCCAAGCAGCACGCGATTCTTCATGACAAGTGACCCAACAAATGTTCAGCACATCTTCACCACAAACCATGCCAACTACCTAAAGGGAGAGTCGTTCGCTGAAGTCTTCGACATCGTGAGCGACACACTCTTGACTGTAGATGGTGAGGCCTGCCGCCAGCAGAGAGCCAAGACCCAGAGCATCCTGAGCAACCCAGAGATCATTTCGGTGATGGCTTCTTGTTGCCACGGTAAAGTGGCGAAGGGCCTCCTCCCGTTCTTGGCCCGTATGGCGAGCACAGGGACTCCATTCGACATGCAGGAATTGATCGGGAGGTTGGTGTTCGACCAGACTGCCACACCTGTCTTCGGCGTGGACCCTGGCTGCTTGTCCCCTGACATGCCATCCATGCAAGTCGCGGATGCCATGAACACGGTGATGGAGGTTGCCTTCTTCCGTCAAACCGTGTCGTCTTCGTTCTGGAAAATGACGAGATGGTTAAACGTCGGTCCGGAGAAGAAGCTCGCGGCCGCACATGCAGTGCTACATGAATTTGTCACGGAGATGATGGAGAAGAGGAATACTGCAAGGCAGCTCGGTGATCATGGGCATGTACATGACAAGGTGAGCTCCATCGACATCCTTTCTTACTACATCACTGATCCTGGATGCAGCGATGTCATGCTGCGCAAGACGCTTCTCAACTACATGATCGGTGGGCGGGACACCATCGGCACAGCGCTTCCATGGCTGTTGTACAGCCTCGCAAACAACCCAGGCGTCGTCTCTAGCATTCGCAAGGAACTAGCGCCAATCGCCTCTCGCATCTCGACCACTGATCCTGGCAAGATGGTTGTGTTTGAACCAGCAGAGACAAAACCACTGGTTTACCTTCAAGCAGCCTTGTTTGAGTCCCTGAGGTTGTACCCGCCAGGCCCAATCGAGTGCAAGAATGCCATGGGCGATGACATTCTGCCAAGCGGTCACCGGGTGCGCCGTGGTGAAGTCATCCTGGTCTCCATCTATGCTATTGGTAGAATGGAGAGTGTGTGGGGCAAGGATTGCCATGAGTTCAGACCCGAGAGGTGGATCTCCGAGGATGGAACCAGGCTACAGTATGTGCCATCTTGCAAATTTTTGGCTTTTAACTCAGGGCCCAGGATGTGTCTGGGCAAGGACATCGCGATCATGGAGATGAAGACTATTGTTGCCGCAGTTTTGTGGAACTTTGATGTGGAGGTCTTGGAAGGGCAGAGCATCAGGCCCAAGTTATCGATCCTTCTGCAGATGGAGAACGGACTCATGGTTACTGTCAAAAAGAGAACATAACGCAATATGCTATAGATAAAGCTATCTGCTATGCGTTCTCAGTAAAATAAGGCAGCTGTTCATTGCAATCCTCATATATTTTAAATCATGCCGTATCTTATACTTATGTATGTTTTGCCACATATATATTGTAATAAGGGTATCATGTATTACTGTTGAAATGACAAGCACTAATCTTGAGTCTTAGCATTATTACTATAGACCCAACATATTCGTCCTTTGGGTAGCGCTACAGGCAAAATGTTTAATACGTATTTTTAGTCTTCTTCAACAACAAAATCTAAAAGATAACACTTTCTACAAATGGGTCTCGAGGAGAGAGGATACGCAAAATTAAATTATGCCTCTCCTGATACCCAAATTTGAATTATGCCTCTCTTGATACCCAAATTTGAATTATGTGTCTCCTGATATTCAAAACGGAGAATCTTAAAAATTTTTGGGAACTAAACAAGGCCTTAGTACTGGTAGAGATACCAACAATGTTTAGCTCCACGTCTCCTGTGTGACTTGGATCCATGGTTAGAGCAACTTATGTCTAATGTTGTAACGTTGGTCTCACTCAAGATGTATTAGGAACCTGTTTTTAAAATTATTAAGCTGCCCTTGCATCTTTGTATTGAGGATCCATTTTTTACATCTCAAACTGCCATCGCATTTTAGACATGTTGTATGTGATACGATATAAACTTTATAACCCGTACAAGTTATAAACAACTCGCTTCTAAAACATATTAAATTTTGTTGCAACGTATGAACATATTTTTCTAGTTTGACTAAAATATAATTGACATAGATCAAATAAGGAGCTTAAGGGCAACTGGGCAAATTATTATTACCGTACAAACCTGAACTGTTGAACACCGCATCTAGTGGTCATTGCCCTTCTGCCTTTGCCGTGATGTTCGTTGATCATCAAACACCATAATATATGAAACATAACAAAGCAGACATATATCTCATAACAGCGATAAACATAAGACAACATATGAAACGACGAAACATAACTACTGAAACATATAGGCAACAACACAAAACGACTTGACTGAACCAACAAAACAAGCAGACAGAGCATATATCTTAGCAGAAACATACACAAGATATAAACAGAATCAACATAATTGAACATGTGAAACATACTCAGGGCAGTACGCGAAACAACATGGATATACTACTGAAACATGTACGATGTTGAAAACGAAACATAACAGGAAGTTGATCTGAATAGATCATACCCTCCCCTGTGCTCCGAGGATCCCGATCCTTGTCCAACTTCCATAATATAGAGGATGAAGATGATCTCTCCATCGGGAAGGAGAAATCCGCCTGTGCTTGCGTGAGGAAGACGGTGAGGCGCTCGAAGACAACCACAAACAGCGGCGACAGTTTGGACAGTCGCGTAGATGCTCCCCAAAAACCTAATTGCCGATCTCTCATGCAAGGTCTCGAATTGCAAGGGCTTCGGAGGCACCTGGCCTCTCACTCCTCCATACGCACGGAGTTACAAGATGGGGATTCCTTCTTTGCTGCGAAATTGTGTCCTGAGTTGTTCTCTCTCGTTGTACCAAAGAGATCAAAGACTCCTATTTATCCTTGTGGCTGGAGAGGAAAGGAGGAGGGGAAGGGTCTCCCAGTTGGCGGTTGAGGACACGGGCATCTGAAGGGTTTAACTCAGAGTTGAAACTCCTGCAATAGTGAGTTGAAACACCCACATGAGTTGAAACTCTCGAAGAAGTGAGTTGAAACTCCCATAGTTAACACATCCACATGACGCCTCATCCGCTCGCTGCCTGCCTGCCTGCTTGCCACGCCACACGCCACCTTTGTTCTTTTCGTAACTTCTTGATTTAAGTGGAATAACTCCCACCATATAAGTCAAGTCAAGGACTCTTGGAATTCCAATCTGGTATAACTCATATTGTCCATAATTACACATCATAGAGTTTATTGATTTATTAGATCTAAATGGGCCTAGCCCATAATAAATCCAACAATCCCCACCAAACTCTAGGGTTTGTAATGATGAAGCATCAGAACCACAATCCTTTGATATACCAGTGTTTTGATGGAGACTGCTAAGTTGAACATCCATCTAGAACAAGAGTTTCACTCATTCACAACTAAACAATGGACTAAGCCTTGAATTGACAGTTTTGTGCTAGATGAAATCCGCTTAAGTCCTTAGATAGTACTAGGTTGCACAAGGCATCCTCGCTATTTGAAGCATATAAGTCACACTTCAGTGCCTTTCATAAGTATTTAGGGATTACCCAAGTCCCATAGACAGCCAGTAGTCTAACTCATAGGTGTACTCCTCAAAAGATGTTCTATAGGACAACATCTCACCTTTGTAACACTCTTGACATATATTAAGGTAAATACCATCCTGCCTTACAGATAGGAAAGATGTGCATCAGAAAATGAGTCAAGAAAGGGATCTTTCCTCCCAATCTACTCCTAGCTTGTTTCACCACTCTGCTTCACAGGATCTCCAATCACATAGAGCAGGTTACCACTATAGTAGATTTCACGTGGGACTCATACCCATATCTCTTGATGCACTTTCTATCACATTGTGTGAGAGACCCTTAGTGAATTGATCTGCCAGATTATTCGACATGTGGATAGAATCCACTGTTATAACTTTGGAGGTTTTTAGCTTTCTGACATATTTTAATCTTCTTTTTACATGCCTTGTAGACTTCATGTTATTCCTGGGACTGTTGACCTTTGTAATCATAGTCTGGTTGTCACAGTTCATGGAGATAGTCGGTATCAGTTTTTTAACTATTGGTAAATCCATTAGAAGATCACAAAGCCACTCGGCCTCAACCCAGCAGTGTCTAATGCTACGAGTTCTGCTTCCATTATAGACTTCATTATGATAGTCTGCTTGCAAGACTTTTAGGAAACACCTCCAAGCAAGAACACATATCCGATTGTGGCATAAAGCTCATCAGCATCAGAAATCTAGTTAGCATCACAATAGCCTTCTAGCACTCTTGAGTTTCCAGTATAATGAATACCATATGTCATAGTACCTTTCAAATAGTGCAACACTCTCTCAAGAGCACGCCAGTGATCATCCCCTAATTTTGAAACAAACTGACTCAGCTTGCACACATCATATGAGATGTCAGACCTTGTTGTACTCGCAAGAAAAATAAGTGAACAAATGATCTGGTAGTATGTCAATTGATCCCATGCAATTCTCTGATTCTACCTCAATAACATGCTAGGGTCATAAGGTGTGGAGCGGAATCTCAGTCACTAAAACCAAAGTGACTCAATACCTTTTCCAAATAATGAGATTGTAACAAAGTTTATTAATCATAGAAATTAGGTTTCAACACAACACACAACATAAAAACAAAACCTCTAATAGAAAAATGCCTATAATTAGGTTTTTGGATTGTTAGATAAATATGCAATTTTAATGTCATTTTAATTCCATAAATTAACATTATGATGATGAAATATAAAAGATTATTAATCATAGAAATTATGATATCAAATATGTTCATAGCAATATGGAATATGTGATCAATTAATAGGTGAAACATGTCATTATTAAAAGCATGAAAGCATAATATGTGAAACATAACAACAAGACAAGACATATATCTTATAACAATGATAAAAATGAGACAACATGTGAAACAACCAAACATAACTACTAAAACATATAGGCTACGGGATACAAAATGACTTGATTGAACCAATAAAACAAGAAGACAAGATATATCTTATAGTAGAAACAGACATAAGATATAAATAGAAACAACATGATTGAACATATGAAACATACTCAGGGTAGTATGTGAAACAACATGGATATACTACTGAAATAGGTACAATCTGGAAAACGAAACACAACATACCCTCTCCTACGCTTTGAGGACCCCGATCCTTGTCCAACTTCCATGATGTAGAGGATGAAGATGATCTCTCCATCGGGAAGGAGAAATCCAGGCGCACCTACATGAGGAAGACGGTGACGGTGCTCGAAGACGACCATGAACAGCTACGGTGGTTTGGACAGTTGTTGATGGTCAATAACATCAACTTTTATTATAACTTGAGACCCGAAGGAAAACATGAAAACACACTAGTCTAGGGTTTTATCTGACAATTTCCACAAGTTTGGAAAATTCTGTATTTTCTAGGGTGAATTTTAGGAAAGCCAAAAAGAGGGATTCTAGTGCAAAATAAACATGAAACTTATCCGCCACGACAACATCACAAACAGGATATGGGAAGACTCTGGAAGGCACCCGAAGAGTCAGGGGGCCAGAGGCCGCCAGGTGGGGCTGGCCGGCCCCACCCTAGCGCTGGCCGACGCCCCCCTGCTAGGGTTTTGGTCCCCCTTCTGGAAAGCTTCCTCCACCACCTACGAGTTGTCATCTTGGCCTTTGGTTAAGTCTGTTTGATCCTACGATGCATGTCGATCCCACCGGGCTATAAATTAAGAGGCAGACCCCCTCCCTAAGGGCACCACATTATGGAGATGTAGAGGCGTCCCTCGAATGGATGACCTCTCACCTCTAGAGAATTAGGGCTAGACTTTCCAATGTAGTAGCTTAGTTCTAGTTGAGAGTTAGGGAGAGCGGCGCTACGCCTGGGTTCTAGAGGAGTCTTCAGAGGAGTCGTCAGAGTTCTGGTAAAACTTTGTATCTTTTCTTGTAAGACTTATGCTTTAATATATTTTATCTTCTCTATTTACTTTTATGCATTACATTTGATTGATTAGTATAGTTGTTATACTTTAGCATAGGATCTCCGCTTGCATCAGGTGCTCTAGTTATTAATTGTGACTAGAGTAGTAATTTATAGTAGAGACATGGTGTCTAGACTATAGGTCACCTGAAAATGCACCCAGTTCTACGGATAGTTGTGGTAGCCCCAGGTGGTGATAGCCCTGATGACCGACGTATTCCACCATGTTTGGATTGGTGTTGTTGGACCGTAGTTAGACCGTCCTAGCCCCCTTCTCATGTGTCTGTGGCTAAGTGCTCTAATGTCCCGAAGTGTTATTGTGTGATTGCTTTACCTACCATGAATTAGTTATTATAGAACCCTAGTAATAGAGAAGTATTTAGGAACCTCAAACTCTCCCGTTGTCCTCTCAGTTTAGCTATCTACTCTCTTATTATAGAATTCTCCAATGTGTGTCATATATGCATAATTCCTATCATCGATTATTTACCCCTACTTTGGTCTAGTTGGTGTATTAGTTAGTAGATACATGATGGTGAACTACTAATATCTTTATCCATTGTTTCGTAGTGGTAAAATATAAATAATGTTACCTGGAATACTCCCAGTAAAATGCAACAATTGTTTTCTGTGTGCTTGCGGAATCCTTCATATTTTAACTGTGCATAATAAATACCAACAAGCATTTTTGGTGCCGTTGCCGGGGAAACAATTGGCGTAAAGATTTTGATAATGATCTTGATATATGCTAATCTAGTATTCCTCTAGCTTTAGTAGGATTACCCCTATTTTGTTGAGTTACAGAATAAGCAGGATATCAACCATTTTAATCTTCTGGTGAAATTCTACAAGAACAAGACATTGGAGATATTAAAGAACCCAAGGTGTATAAACATTCAAGATCCATCATTCTGGAACCCTGCCATCTCATAGGTTTGTGTGTACACATATATATTATTTATTCTAACCATGTGTAGATTGGAGAAAAGGTTATCGTTACAAGAATAAAACCCCCATCACATGTGACGGATATATACGCTACGCCATTCATCCTAGTTGTGCATCATGGTAAGTGTGATCAAGGTGAGATAGCCTTACTCATGGGTTTTAAACCTTATGGGTAGTTATATTTTTATTTTCTTTCATACCACTGCATGTTTACTTTGAATCATCCATGCATCCACTTCATTTAGTTTTCTCATCCACATCATGTTTAGTTCCTTGCATGAATACAATTCATCTGCATCTAAAAATTTAATAATATTTCTCACTGCGATCATACTCTATCATCACTATTGAGTAAATCCCTATAATGCTCTCATGCTACCTTTGTTTGCTATAGTATATGCTTAGGTTTGGGGTAGTTTCATACATCTCTTAAATAAAGCATGGTGCCTAGTTTAGGAGCAGTGATCTTACTCTCAAAGGCTTTTAATTACACGTGGTTAAAAGGCCTTCTTGAATCAAATTAGACATGGTGTCTAGGTTTATTTTTGAGCTGATAGTGTGCTATAGTAGATATTGGAATATTTTTGTTGGACTAACCCCTGTAGGAAAATCTCAAATATAAATTGGGACAGTCCTAAGATGAACTCATACTGAAGATGAAGGGAGACACAACTCACGCGTAGCCAAGTAGAAAGAAGGGTGCCACAAAACATGATCCATGATCAAAGCACTCACTCCATGGAGTTGCATTCTCTTGTCAACCACTAATTATCAAGAATCAAGAAAAGATTGACAAGAGAAAAGCATGCACCGTTCTGCACTCTCACCTCTGAGGTCGAGAAGCTGAGACATGAGGAAGAAGGTCAACTCCTCTAGATGATCCAACCAAGTTCTTCCTCATTGCTCCACACGCTGGTTTGCAATATCTAAATTTACTATTACATTATTTCTATGAGTTTGAGTTGATTCACAATGCCTATATTTAAGAGTCAAATCATAAGATGGAAAAATAAAATCAATCCTTTAGAAAGAAGTAATTGTGAATAATAAATATGCTATGCTATGTATGTTAAAACAATTTCTTTTGTAGCATAGGAAGTGACCCTTAGCTTTGTGTTACAACAATGCCATTGTCAGTACTTGTATACTCCTTTGGGTATGTGTTGTCCACTAATGATTTGTAGGGATAAAATAATAAGAAGATCTAAAGGTCCAAGCACAAATAAGACAGAGAACAAATAATGGCAAAAAAGGAGTACAACAAAGGAGACAAGATAGCCAAGCAAGGAAAGTTTTCACAAGATGTTACGACATCAACATGCTTCAATACTAAAGGTAACATCTCTTGGTAAGTGATCATTACTTCCAAAATATCCTCCTTGATTTTGGCATTCACAGAAGTAGTGAGTCAAACAAGCTTTGAGTTACAATCTCATTTGATCCAATCTAATTAGCTCATCATGTTTAGTCTTTATGCTTGTTCCTAAGAATCACTTTTTTGATCTTGTAGTTTTTAATTCAATGATCTGAAATATTTCACATCCTATCTTTGGAAGACGATAGTCATAATTATGAAGTTAAATGCATAGATAGACCATCCTTCCATAATGTTGAATAATCTGATCAGCCAAGTGTTTTAATGCTACAAGCTTGCTAATCATTTGTTCCTATCACCCATGTTTAAATTGAACAAAACACATAAACATGAACTTTATCTCGTTCAATGTGCCAAAGGCTAGAGTTTAATGAATAAACCTTTTGGTTCTGTTGGTGTTTTCTCACCAACAGAGTGTAACATCCCAAAATTTGCAATTTTCCAAAATAGGATAAATTGTTAAATTGTGTATTTTTGTGCCCATGAAATATAGGAAAAATAATATTTTCTTTAAGCTAAAACTTACTATAGGGGTTAACAACTTGTTTGAGCATGCATGTCTTTGCATTTGATTTTTGGTGATGAGTGGTTTTGGCTAAAGCACAAAAATATATTTCAAACAGATTTTAAAATAAATTTGAAATTGGCTTTGAATAAAAACAAAAGAAAAGATTTATCTTTTCCCCTCCCTCTCCCTGGAAATCGGCCCGAAGGCCCATAACCTTCCCCCCAGTCCTTCCCCTCGGCCCAGCGCGCGTAGGAGCCGTGGCCCAGTTCCCCCCCCCCCCGCGCCCAGCATCCCTCCCCCTCTCTTCTTCCACTGACATGCAGGTCCCGCGACCTTGAGTCACAGATAGGTGGGGCCCACCGGTCAGATCTTCCTTCCACCTCGTGCCCGCATTGGACTCCACCGTATCGCACCGGCCGCGCGCGTAATCCCTTCCGAACTCCTTGTTCGGCACGGCGTGCCCTTTTAAATAGTCGCCCCGACCCTCGCTAAGCCCTATTCCAATCCAAGCGCAAGCCGTCGCTTAGTTCTCGACGAAAAAGCTCCGCCAAGATCCACGCCGAGCTCGATTCTCCGCTGCGTCGTGTTTTTGCCCCGTGAGCTTCATGCCGGGGCTCGTTTCTCGCTTGTGAAGTCGCCAAGACTCTTTGCTCGCGATTTCGTGCTCTCTGTGCACGGCTAACCCTCGCCGAACCTTGCAGGGGCTCGCCGTCCGCCTTCCTCCGTCGCGAGCACGCTCGAGCCGCTCCTCGACTTCGTTTTGGCCCTGGGTAAGTTCGCCTTGAGCTCCACTATGTCCCAGTGCTCTTGGTTTATCCTCTAGTGCCCTAGAACGCCTGCTTGGACGACTTCGTCCATCACCAGCCTTGGCGCCGCCGTAACCCCCTCCAACTCCGGCCGGCCATCTCTCTTCCCCAACCCCGATCTAATCTCACTCATTCAATCGCGATCCAACGGTCTAAATCGAAGGATACCCCTTCGGCCACGTCCTTTTGCAAAATAGCCCCCAATGTTTTTAAAGAGTCAACCTGCGGTCCTTAGCAGATTTCCAGAATATGTTTTCTAACTTCGAAAGCGTATTCCCGCTTACTCAGTTCAAAATACGCTTTCTCAAATTACAGTTTTGCCATTAATCCTATTTTGCTCATAAAATCTTTATTTTATCTCCGATTTGATCCATTCAAATTGCGTTAGATTCTTAATCACAAGATCTACATGTTAGTCTCACTGTTTTACAAGTTTACAACTTTTTATTTTCGTGATCTTATTCAATTAATTATTTTATTAAAGGAAATATTAGAAAATTCATATCTTTTTCGTTATGTCTCCGATTTTCGTGATCTTTATGTCTGTGTGATCGTAGTGCAACGTAGATTAATTTTATAAACTTTTCATCTTTATTTTCTACTGTTGGTGTATTGTTCTAATTATAGGTTTGTTTGCTTTGTATGATTGCCTCTAGATGATTGTTGTTGATGTGATGACTAAGTTTAGACGGTGAGCTTTTACGTGGTGATCAAGAAGCAGTTTGTGGAAGGTTTGGAACTAAAAGAAGGATCTGAGTTTTAAGGCAAGTATAGCATGGGATCATCCTTGTTTCCTAATAACTTTAATCACACAATTCATATTGCATGTGTCTCATTGTTAAGGATTTCCTATTATTGATCTTATACATTATCACCTATGGTTATGCATTGGGTAGCTTATGCTAGTGCTCCACTAAACCATGATCTTGTAATTTGATTAATGGAATATGCAATAAACATTAAAAGAGGACTTTTTAGCAACTTTGGTAAAGAGGACTGGAGCATTGGGCTATCCTATGGTGCTCTAGTTTCTCTCCATAAGGACTTATCTGTATCTGACCATCCGGGACATACAGTACAACTGTGAGGGCTACATGGCTCTGGCTTTAGCTCAGTATGAGGACCTTTTCTAGCTTGTTAGAGGTTACCCTTGTGGCGCAAATGGGGAATAGCAGACCGTGGATTCCTGCGGGTGAATCACATGGACTGACTAATGAAACCAAGCGGCACTAACTTGTTAGACGAACCTTTGAAAGGCTTCATAGTGAACCCTGCCAGCCTCCCTAGGAAGGGGGTTAATAGATTAGCTACCTCGGGTGAAAGGGTAAATCATGACTCATAGTGAAAGTGTACAACCTCTGCAGAGTGTAAAACTGACATATCAGCCGTGCTCACGGTCACGAGCGGCCTTGGACCAATACAGAATAAGTGATCACTAATGGCAAATCATTATTATTGTTAATATGTTATTTATGCAATTCTTTATTCACTTTACTTGATCATGAGTTTATTATGGGACTTGACGACTTGATGCTACTCATATGCTAAAATTGTGACAACTAAAAGCTACATGCAGTTAGACACCAGTGTCTAGCCTTTGAGCCTCATGAACCCTATGTTATTCTTGCTGAGTACGAGATGCACTTACGCTCGCCTTTACATTTTATTTGGATAAAAATCCCAGATGGGTACCAGATTGCTAGTTTGGAGAAGAGTTTAGGCTTATGCTCAACCAGTCAGTTGTCCCTGTAGATTTGGAGCTTTCGCCTGAAGAACGGAGAGTCTTTCCGCTGTTTGCTATCTAAGGTTATGTCTTTTATACTAAGTTCGTTATATATAAGCATTGTCTATTGATATTACCCCTAATTGTGGCTATATGTGAGATTAGACTTCCTGGGCTCACATATGGTGTGTATCTGGTTTTGTTCTTAAAACCGAGTGCTACAAAGTGGTATCGGAGCAATGCTGACTGTAAGACGCAAGCATAGATAGTAATGGTCGTTTTAGTCATCCTTGCTTCACTACATTCATGGTTACTATCTCACCCTTGCTAATTGCTAAAATTCTTATGCTTCTACCACCTAATTCTATTATAAAATTATTGCTTCTATTCTAAATTCCTCTCGTTCTAATTCCATAGATGGTTCGTAACGAGAAGATTGCTCGCAGCAACTCTGGAAGACCATGCTTAACTCGGGGTATCTATGGCTTAACGGCTGTTGGGTATTTTAAACGCAAACAGAAAAATCCGCAAGCGCACGGATACCGATGTAGCCTTCACCCGGGAGTATTCCAGAGTATCGATTTTCCTCAGGGAACGTGAGTGTACTAATTAAGATCCAAGATCGCCCAAGGATAACTATATAAGTATTTTTGGTGGGAAGAAAGGAAGTTTCCTGAGAGTTCTCTAGTTGATCTAAGAATCAAGAATTACTTCAAGATTATCTACATCGGGACATCAGAACACTAACCACAGAAAGAGATGAGAAGGGGGCTTGGAAGCTCCGACTACGGTCCTACAAACACCGATCCGAACGAGGTGGAATACGTCGACCGTTAGGGCTGTCACTACCCTAAGGCTACCACAACAATCCGCAGGATTGGGTGCAATTCTAGGTAATTGCAAGACTAAACACCACGTCTAATCTATTAATTACTACTCTAGCGTTATAAAGACTAGAGCACTTGATGCAAGCGGGAATCCAATAAATAACTTGAATGTAAATAAAAGTAATTAAAGAACTCAGGATTATGAATTGAAGAACCTGGAGAACGATGAAGAACAAACCAGATGCTGCAAAAGTATAATGTCGAGGAAGATCCGACAGATCCGGCTCCTCCTCCGCTCTCCTCTTCTCTCTCCCTATTTTCTAGATTAAAACTAGAACTAACTAGAACTAGAACTAGAGGAACTAGAACTAGAACTAGATGAACTAGAACTAGAACTAGATGAACTAGAGGTAGAACTAGAAGAACTAGAGGGATCCTCTCTACTTGGATGAAGAATTGAAACCCTAGCTTTGATTCTGTAGAAGAGGTATGATCTCCAGGGGCCAGGGGGCCTTGCTTATATAGTCTTTTCAGATGAATCTGGGCCGTCGGATCAAACCGACATTGATCGCATGGTTTTCCTTGATCCTTTAGGTCGGTGGAGCATAATCCGCGAAACGTGTCCTGATTGGGCACTGTAGCTGGGCGGGCGCCCAGGAGAGTTGGGCGGGCGCCCTGCCTCCGAGCCCGATTTCCTTCCCGTTCGTTCCCGTGGCTTCTGGAGTCTTCTAGATGATAGAAAATTGCGCGACACGTTAATATCTCTATGTAAACCCGACGTGTGGGCCTTTCTTCCGTATTTCCTGATAACCCCCTGCAGAAATACACAAACACCAAAACTCGTGGAATTCTGTCAGCTAAAACCCTAAGTCTAGGTGTTGGTTGCATTTGGATCCTTTTCCATGATTAATTGATGGTTAAATATGAGCATTAAGGACCGTCAACAACGGCACCAGAGTATGAAGAAGCTCGCCCTGTCCCATCAAGACATACTTGTTGGTGGAAGGAGTACTTTACCACATCCTTTAGTGGCGAAGATTTCTTTCACCCTCGGCTTGTGCGTATACTACAAGACCACTATCCTAAACAGCAAGCCATGGTGGAATATAAGTGCACTAAGTGGACTCATCCTAAGTATGAGAGCCACTGGAGCACGAAAGCACACATCACAAGGTGGAATGAGTTTACTGGTTCAAGCGTGGTGGAATCTATTCACTCATCTCTCAGTGACCGCTTCAGTAAGCATGCTAGCATATCTGATGCTGCCCATCAAGCTCTTCTGGCATATCATGGAAAGCACTACGAAGAGAGGAAGAATGGCAAACAAAAGTATCTTCCTCGTCGTCCACCAGGCACTTTGCAATGTGTGATGGCTGACCCCTACATGGAGCAGAATGAACAACTAAAGGAGATGGCTTTGACTATCCAAGTCATGCATCAAAAGCTAGAAGACAGTCAACTAGAATTGGCAGAAGTAAGGCAACACTATGAGGAAGCCCTTGATGAGATTGATGAGTGGAGAAGTCGTGGTGGATTACCTAAGATCAATGAGGTGGAGGACATACCTCGCTTAACCCCACGCAAGAGATGCTACCCTGGATGCCGCTGCAGTCACACCGTGTTTAAGAAGTAGGAAGTCCTCCTTTGTAATAAACGATAGTAGCAAAAGTTGAGTTTAGTCTTATATGTGTGCTTTGTGAACCTTTAATGTTTGATTGGTTTATCTTCGTGCTTATGTTTGAGTTGGATTTTGTAATGAGTGCAATGATCTTGTGGGTTTCTCCATAATTTCATTTAGTTTATAGGTCTAAGGTATAAGGATTAATGAAATAAATAGTTGGGTTTTAGTTACTCTTGTCTCTCTGTCCTTGTCTTTTGTGAGCAACTTATCTTCTTCAGTTCAAATCCCTATTCTCGAAGGACCATAAAATCATGTGAAAATTCTGAGAGATAGTAGACTACAAGATCTTTCTCTGACCTCAAGAATTACCCTCATAGCTGTTGTGGTTTGGGAATTACGAAAATCACAAGTTGGCACCATTGAGCTGTCAGGAATCTGGACCAGTTTAGTTGCCTACTGATTTGGGCAAACGTAACTCCGGAATTTGGGAAAAGGTTTTATAATAAAGTTTTAGGTCATTTGATAAGATTTCCAACGATGCAAGCTGCAACTTTATCAGATAAATAGAACTTGAGTTATGACATCTACAATTTGCTGTTGCTGCACAGTTCAAAATCTGGACAGTTCTAGTTAGCTCCTACCTTTCAGCCAACTTATCATCAGAATCTGGAAAAGTGTGATATACAGAAGTTGTGGAGGACTTCATAAGCTTTTCGACCATGTAAGACTCGTCCCCGTATGATCTAAGTAGCTCGAGATATGACTTCTCTAAGTTGCTGCATCGATGCTGAGACATTGTCGAGATGGATATTATGTTGGGCTGTTTTACCTAGGTTTAATGACAGAAACTTAGCAAGCCTTCTATATGAAAGTTGTAGAGAATTTGATAAGGTTTCTAACGGTATAAGCTAAGATCTTATTGGATTGACAGAAGAGGAGTTATGCCTATTTTACTGCACTGGTGTTTTCATATCGTAAGGAATTTCAGATTACTTGTACATATCAGTACACATGAGTTTCTCTTCGGTATTAGAAGATCTGATGATAAGAAACCCACTTGAAAGATGGACTAAACTACCCATTTAAGCCCTAGTTTACTTTTTCTAAGGGGGTTAGTCTTATCAAAGGAGTTACAGGGAGAAGTATTGGTTAATATTGGATCATCGATAAGGACCTCAAGTGTTTGGTAAATTTGGTTGTTGATACAAGAAATAGTTCCATTGAAGTGTGCTAATATGGATGGAGATATAGGTCATTGCTGGTACCCATAGCTTGGAAGTGGTGCTTGTGAGAAGCAGGTGACACCAAAGTCTACAAAGATATACATGGGATGTGAGAGCGAAGCAAATCAACTATGATAGAGGTACCAATAGTTGGGACTTAGTGATGAAACCAACTCCGGATCATGAGACTTGGTATAGTGAATTTAAAAGACTATATGCTGATTAGTATCTAAAACGGAATATGAGAGCTAGTCCATACTTTCCCCTGACCTATCTCATTTTAAGGGGGGTAGTACCTTGATATGATAGATTAATGCCCTTTCAATTTACCATGAAGAGAGAAGTTGTCTCTGGAGATATCCCATGATTATAATCATCTACCCTGGCTCAAGTTAGTGAAATTGGTCACTTGACAACTTAGGAAGTGGATATGCTACATCTACTGTTGATTCTACGGAGACCCAAAAGGCTTCATTGCTAAATGGAGCATGACCAGTATGTTCTAGTCGATGGAAGTTCTCATCTAGGAGATGTCATCCTTAATGATGGACTTAAGGAAGTTAAAGATGCAAGAGTTGGAAACCACCAAAGGAAAGTGAATGAGACTTAGAGTTTTATAGATATGGCAAGAGGCTATCATAGGTTTGCTGGAACCAATGTGATCTTGACATAAGAGTGACTAAGAGATTGACTTGGAATGATAAGATTCTATCAGAGGATCACTGAAGGTGTTATAAAGATCAACATATAGGATTCTTCTATTCCATCAAGACCTTAGATGTGCTCCATACAAGAAAAGTAGTGGCTTGTGCATAAGTCAACTAAGTGGGTTGGATTAACTCACATGTGATGTGGAGGTATCCGTAATAGAGCATGGAGATACTGCCTTCTTAGGTCTAAGGAGTGATATCTGTGTAGAACGTATGAATCTAAAGGGCATCTTTAGGAAGTTGGATTTGAGCTGGTCACATTGACGATGGAGTTGAGTGAATCAAGAGTTATGACTCGGAGAAATGCTATCACTGGAAGGAGAAAAAGCCTTTGCGTCAAAGCATAAAGAGTGTGCTAGTGGAGTTCAAATGACACCAAAGTTTGAGGAGTTGAGTGTTGAGCTAGAGTGATGTCGCTAGCACTGTCAGATGAGCTCTACTAATTACTCATTTGGGAACCACATGAACTAAAAAGATATGTTGTGAGCTTGTGTATTACAATATGGAACAAGTTGGGATAAGGGTTTGCCATATGCAGAGTTTTCATACAACAACAGCTACCAGAAAAGTCTCCAGATGGCACCAATTGAAGCCTGGTATGGATGTAAGTGTAGAACCCTGTTGATTTGGAATCAAATGGGAGAACACAAGTGTTTGGGCTAGAAGTTCTAAGTGATGTAGAACAGCAATTGAGAGTGATCAGAGAAAATCTGAAGGTGGCACAGTCTCGACATAAGAGTTGTGTTGACATCTAAGAAGAGAATTAATCTAAAGTTGGAAACTATGTGTATTTGAAAGTGCCACCTAAGAGAAGTGTGTGGGGGTTTATTATGAAAGGGAAGTTAGCACCAAGGTATGTCAGGCCTTTCAAGATGTAGGAAATATGGAACGAAGTGGCTTACCAAATAGAGCTACCTGGATGTTTAGGAGGAGTGTATGATGTCTTCCATGTGTCTCAACTTAAAGAGTACTTGCGTGTACCATAAGAGCGGATGTCGTTAGAAGAATTTACTGTTAAATCAGATTTCACATACAAGAGTACCTGGTAAGAATTTTGGAACCAACAGAAAGGGTGACCAGGAGTTGGATTTTCAGGATGTACAAAGTCCAGTGGAATCAGTGCACCAAAGCGGAGGTTATTTGTAAAAGAGAAGAGGATCTAAGAAAAACATACCCGCAGTGGTTTGAGTAAGCATCAACTAAATCTCAAGGACGAGATTCATTTTAAGAGGGGTAGAATTGTAACACCCCAAAATTTGCAATTTTCTAAAAATACGATAAATTGTTAAATTGTGTATTTTTGTGCCCATGAAATATAGGAGAAATAATATTTTCTTTAAATTAAAACTTACTATAGGGGTTAACAACTTGTTTGAGCATGCATGTCTTTGCATTTGATTTTTGGTGATGAGTGGTTTTGGCTAAAGCTCAAAAATATATTTCAAACAGATTTTAAAATAAATTTGAAATTGGCTTTGAATAAAAACAAAAGAAAAGATTTATCTTTTCCCCTCCCTCTACCTGGAAATCGGCCCGAAGGCCCATAACCTTCCCCCAGTCCTTCCCCTCGGCCCAGCGCGCGCAGGAGCCGTGGCCCAGTTTTTCCCCTCGCACCCAGCATCCCTCCCCCTCACTTCTTCCACTGACAAGCAGGTCCCGCGACCTTGAGTCATAGACAGGTGGGGCCCACCGGTCAGATCTTCCCTCCACCTCGTGCCCGCATTGGACTCCACCGTATCGCACCGGCCGCGCGCGTAATCCCTTCCGAACTCCTTGTTCGGCACGGCTTGCCCCTTTAAATAGTCGCCCCGACCCTCGCTGAGCCCTATTCCAATCCAAGCGCAAGCCATCGCTTAGTTCTCGCCGAAAAAGCTCCGCCAAGATCCACGCCGAGCTCGATTCTCCGCTGCGTCGTGTTTTTGCCCCGTGAGCTTTATGTCAGGCCTCGTTTCTCGCTTGCGAAGTCGCCGAGACACTTTGCTCGCGATTTCGTGCTCTCTGTGCACGGCTAACCCTCGCCGAACCTTGCAGGGGCTCGCTGTCCGCCTTCCTCCGTCGCGAGCACGCCCGAGCCGTCGTTTTGGCCCCGGGTAAGTTCGCCTTGAGCTCCACTATGTCCCCGTGCTCTTGGTTTATCCTCTAGTGCCCTAGAACGCTCGCTTGCCATCACCGGCCATGGCGCCGACGTAACCCCCTCCAACTCCGGCTGGCCATCTCTCTTCCCCAACCCCGATCTAATCTCACTCGTTCAATCGCGATCCAACGGTCTAAATCGAAGGATACCCCTTCGGCCACGTCCTTTTGCAAAATAGCCCCCAATGTTTTTAAAGAGTCAACCCGCGGTCCCTAGCGGATTTCCAGAATATGTTTTCTAACTTTGAAAGCGTATTCCTGCTTACTCAGTTCAAAATACGCTTTCTCAAAATTACAGTTTTGCCATTAATCCTATTTTGCTCATAAAATGTTTATTTTAACTCCGATTTGATCCTTTGAAATTGCGTTAGATTCATAATCACAAGATCTACATGTTAGTCTCACTGTTTTACAACTTTACAACTTTTTATTTTCGTGATCCTATTTAATTAATTATTTTATTAAAGGAAATCTTAGAAAATTCATATCTTTTTCGTTATGTCTCCGATTTTCATGATCTTTATGTCTGTGTGATCGTAGTGCAACGTAGATTCATTTTATAAACTTTTCATCTTTATTTTCTACTGTTGGTGTATTGATCTAATTATAGGTTTGTTTGCTTTGTATGATTGCCTCTAGATGGTTGTTGTTGATGTGATGACTGAGTTTAGATGGTGAGCTTTTACGTGGTGATCAAGAAGCAGTTTGTGGAAGGTTTGGAACTAAAAGAAG
Source organism: Sorghum bicolor (assembly GCF_000003195.3). Classification (NCBI taxonomy): domain Eukaryota; kingdom Viridiplantae; phylum Streptophyta; class Magnoliopsida; order Poales; family Poaceae; genus Sorghum; species Sorghum bicolor. The sequence goes on along the minus strand of NC_012876.2, from coordinate 17,474,953 downwards.
GATCTGAGTTTTAAGGCATGTATAGCATGGGATCATCCTTATTTCCTAATAATTTTAATCACACAATTCACATTGCATGTGTCTCCTTGTTAAGGATTTCCTAGTATTGATCTTATACCTTGTCACCTATGGTTATGCATTGGGTAGCTTATGCTAGTGCTCCACTAAACCATCAACCTTGTAATTTGATTAATGGAATATGCAATAAACATTAAAAGAGGACTTTTTAGCAACTTTGGTAAAGAGGGCTGGAGCATTGGGCTATCCTATGCTGCTCTAGTTTCTCTCCATAAGGACTTATCTGTATCTGACCATCCGGGACATACAGTACAACTGTGAGGGCTACATGGTTCTGGCTTTAGCTCAGTATGAGGACCTTTTCTAGCTTGTTAGAGGTTACCCGTGTGGCGCAAATGGGGAATAACAGACCGTGGATTCCTGCGGGTGAATCACATGGACTGACTAATGAAACCAAGCGGCCCTAACTTGTTAGACGAACCTTTGAAAGGCTTCATTGTGAACCTTGCCGGCCTCCCTAGGAAGGGGGTTAAGAGATTAGCTACCTCGGGCGAAAGGGTAAATCACGACTCACAGTGAAAGTGTACAACCTCTGCAGAGTGTAAAACTGATATATCAGCCGTGCTCACAGTCACGAGCGGCCTTGGACCAATACAGAATAAATGATCACTAATGGCAAATCATTGATGTTATTATTGTTAATATGTTGTTTATGCTATTCTTTATTCACTTTACTTGATCATGATTTTACTATGGGACTTGACGACTTGATGCTACTCATATGCTAAAATTATGACAACTAAAAGCTACATGCAATTAAACCAATGTCTAGCCTTTGAGCCTCATGAACCCTATGTTATTCTTGCTGAGTACGAGATGTACTTACGCTTGCCTTTACATTTTATTTGGATAAAAATCCCGGATGGGTACCAGATTGCTAGTTTGGAGAAGAGTTTAGGGTTGTGCTCAACCAGTCTGTTGTCCCTGTGGATTTGGAGCTTTCGCCTGAAGAACAGAGAGTCTTTCCGCTGTTTGCTATCTAAGGTTATGTCTTTTATACTAAGTTCGTTATACATAAGCATTGTCTATTGATATTACCCCTAATTGTGGCTATATGTGAGATTTGACTTCCTGGGCTCACATATGGTGTGTATCTGGTTTTGTTCTTAAAACCGGGTGCTACACAGAGCCCATGCACTTGATCTCTGCCTTGTCTCTATGAGCAGGACACACTTTAGTCAACTCTCTGAGAATCCTACAAGTGAAGATCCTAGACCTAAGAACATGCACATTGAGCGAAGATGTTGCTAGCTCCCAGAACTAGTGCTTGAGTCCAAACCATTGGAGAAGCAATAAACATAGTTGACACCATCTCAAGAGGTGCATCTATCGTGGTCTCCACCTTTGGAACCAGATAAAGCACCTAAGAATTAACATGGTAAGAGGTCCTGTTCGGAGGACTTAAAATCACCGGACGCCACGCCAAGAGGTAACTTGGTATTTATCTGCATTTTCCTTTAAGCATATTTATTTTTCTTAACAACATTAGTAGTTGCATCTTTATTGTTTATGGATTAGAAAAGAAAATAAAAATGTATTGCATTGCATTTAGAAAACTACTAAGCCCCATGTATTTAATATGTGATGCACCAGCTTACATACTTATCTACTGTGGTGGCACAAAAATAAGTTTTAGCATATTTATTTTCCTGTCTGCATACTATAAATATGAAAAGTATAAAAAAATATTGATCCTACTAAAAGATAAATGGGTATAAGAAAGTTCTAGACTCTCAAAGCTTAGAGGTTTATTACTAACGCTTAATCAGTTCCACAAGCTTTGTTGTCTATTTGAGCTTCATAGGTTTTAAAGGATCAAAAAGAACTAACAGGTAGAAGGTCGTCTTGTGCCCTGTTGGAGTACTATTCACACGAGGCAAGTGCTGTTGCTAACAGCAAGTACCTACGATACTCCAGAAGAATCAGTACGTCTTCACTGCCCGTTAGCAATCTCAACGGACTATGTCAACATCCAGCTTGGGAGAGAACAACCCCCGTACACCGAGCTAAGTATCCCTTACTCACTTATCTATTTATTCCTAGTGCATTATGACAAGATAAAAAGATGAATAATCTTAGAAACCCAATAAATGTTTTATCTTTCATAATTAATCTTGCTAGGAGAGCTTCTAATGAATCTATTAAGATAAACCTCTAGAATTAACTCTTATATGGAGATGATGAATAGTTGCTCTGTCGTAATTCCTTGCAAGTACCTAGTTTTCAACCTTGTACTCTCTTGAGTTTTAGGCACAACTGTTTAGACTTAAGATTTGCTCTGAGCCTAAAACTTGTGGGTAGCAAATGCTTGATCTAAGTCTAGGTAGTTGACGATATGATATGGGAAGATTTTGAGCTGCTATCAATCTTGCTCCTAGAGATGCTAGAATTCTAAAGAATTTGATTTTGAAAATCTTAAATTGCTACATGATGAGTTCCTTTATGACGAGAGTTTTAAAATTCCTACCACAACCAATTACACATGCTTACTCGATTAGAAAAACCTCCACTTATATTTCAACCTATAAGCATTGAGAGTAGTTAAGCTGTGTAGACCCTATGGAACTAGTCATGCAGTTAAAGTCAATATTATGTGCTCTCCATCTATTGATCTTAGCTACTTCTATCCTCAGAAGTATGCAACAACTTTCATCCACCACATTCACTATGTGCTACTTCTGTTCCTAGAAGTACCACCCACATATACGCACTACACACTGTGTTGTTTCTTTCCTGGAGACACGCACCTATGCTGCTCCTACCCTAGGAGTACGCATTCCTTCATTCACCCACCCACATTCTACGTCCACTTAGAAAATGTTCTACTCCTACACTGGGAGAAGACACCCAAAAATATTCAATGTCATATTCTACTTATCCAATAAAGCCCTAGTTATCCCAGTTGATACGCCCTACTGTTGTCATTGAATTAAAAGGGATGGCTGATCTCTAAAAAAAGAGAGAAAAAGAAAGAAAGAGGACAAAAGTCCCAATGCAAAAGAAAAGAAAGACAAATCCTTGTTCTTAGATTAGGGAGGTATGTTATCCCCAAGGAGCAAATATAGAATTAGATATTCACCATCAGTTATCACCCCTCATAACCCCTTTCATTCTTATCACTTCATTTCACTTAACTCACATGCACATATGACTTGATTGTATAATTAGTTTCTCTGGATCCATGGTTTAACTATGCAATACATGCAAGTAGGTTTGAATTATCTTTCCCACCTATCAGTTACACATAAGCCAATTAGAAGTAGGGTGAGAGAGATAAGGCAACTATGTCTTAGTGATACATATACCACATACTCTGAGAGCAGAGAGAAGGCATACTCACATGAGGATCCAAAAATACCACATATGAGAAACTGGAAAGTGTCATACAAGGAAACTCTAAGTTTTATTTGAAAATCTTGCAAAATTCTGAGATAATAGTTGATCAAAGAGCAAGTAGCATAGTGCTCAACTTGACTGTTCTGTCTTTCAACTGCCCAAGACCTAACTAATACCTATAAGCCCCAAGGTGTAAGGTAAAATGGGTGAGTCTTGAGTTAGGATAGTTCACTCTAATCCAGAGGGTTGTTTGAATACTTGTGTACTTGTGAGGCATGAAAGCATTGTAGTGTTGACGGGAAATAAGACCAAGTTCTATATACTCAAAAGCCCGTCAACAGTCCTCGACTGAAGGAAGATAAGCATCACATGAACATATTTATCAATAATAAAGTTCCACTTGTACTCTTAGCTTGTTCAATGCAGTGAAGAAGGAAATGATCCCTGTGGGCCCCATAACCTAGGTCAACCGACCGGGGTTTGGGCCCACCAGGGGCTTCCTTCCATGGCATGAGCCATGTTATACTCCAAGGAGTCAATCCCAACACTTGGATCCAAGTTTGCTTGCCCTCAACGGTTCAAACACTTAGCACATGGATCCTTGGGCCCACATGGAAGTAAGCAAGTGTGCAACTAGACTCAATTTTGGACAACACTTCACATGACAAGTGGGGACGCCACTAGGAGGCTAGTGGTGGGTAGGGGCCCCAAAGGTCGGTCGGCTGACCGACCGACCATTTGGGTGATGCCACCTAGCCAAGCATCCAACCGACCTAAGGACCTTCCAGATGGTCAGTGGGACCCACAGTCAGCCAAAGGGCAGGTCGACCGACCTACAAGTGGGCCCCATCTGGAGTCGGTTCACTCCCACCGACCTACCTCATGTGTGGCAATGCTCCAACCGTCCATCTAAGGCGGTTGGGAGGTCGGTGCATCCAAGGATGGAGAAGAAAGGAGCACGCGGATCGCTGACGTGGCACCCCCTCTCTCATCCCTATATAAGGAGGGGTCCTCCATCTCCCAAGATATCTCCCATCTTCCATCTATCATTTCATTTCCAAATCCCACTTGGGAGATCAAGTGTTGTGTAATGTAGTCTAGAGTGGGAGATAGAGTCGAGTCGAGCACAGCTCGGGCCTCCGGAGCTATCTTCTAGAGAGTCTGGTATAGCTCTTGTACCTTTTCTCTTGTATTACATTCTTTATATTAATATAGTCTTTCTTTACTTTACTAAGTATTTACTTCAAGTCTTTACTTTGAGTATTGCTTGGTGCATACTATAGTTGTAGTAGTGTTGTGTCTTAGTCTTATTAGTGTAGCTGCCTTAGTTAGATTAGTGTCTTCAACACCTTGTGTGTGTTCCACTACCATTAGGGGCTTTGGCTATTTACGTGATAGTTGAAGTTATAAGAATAGTGTAAGCGAGGTGCTTAGGCTAGCTCTTATTAGTGGATGCCACCGTATCAAACGTGTTAGTGGGCGACGGCGAAGCGTGACAGGCCTCTGCTTCACAGTAGGTTCTATTCACGTCGGGTACGGTCTCTAGGTGCCCATAAGACAAAGGTCCGCTTGGATAGGAGTTTTGTCCTCCTATTGCAGTCGACTTCCCACCGCACAAGACTGTCTGGATACTAGTCTAGTTGAGTCATTTACATTGATTAGGATTAGAACATAGAAGTAGAGTTAGATACATAGGAGTCCTTAGTCACTCGTTGTCCTCCCACCTAGCTAGCTCACTACTAGTTATCTTTACTTACCTTTATCTGACTTATCTATTATTCTATCTTGCTATTCTTACTGGTGAGGTCATTGTCCCGATCTTCACGACGTAGGATAACTAGCTGAAGATCAGCCGATAACTTGCTGCAAGTAGCGAGGATAACTAGTGCAACCTGACGACACGCACAAGGAGCCAACCACCGTCTCTATACGGCAGCCTGAACCAAGGATTCGCCCAACCACACTCTCAAAGAACCAACCTACGCAACCTGAACTCGAGGATCAGGAGCACGGATTGGGTGCCGATGACGCGGCCGCTTCTGTAATCTCCACGAAGGAAAACACAAGAGCAAAGGGGTAGAGATCTCTCTCTGAATTTGTTAGCACACAGCTGAACAAAGTGGTTTGTATTCTCAATATCATAAGTCTTGGATTACAATGAGTCTTAGGGGGTATTTATACTAGCAACAGCCCTGCTAGATAGGTATGAAAACGAAATAGAGTTTCTGAGGGAAGGCAATGTGAAAGGTCCCCTCGAAATGGATTTCCGAAGTGGCTTCGCGTGACTGTTGGCCTCCAGAGCAGTTTCCAACAAACTGACGATAACTTTTTATTGGGAAGTCCAAATGATGAACCGTTTCTTGGGTGTGAAACTAGACTCCAATAGCTTTCCAGCAACGTATGCCATGCACCATGAAACTCTGTAGATTGGTACAGTTTTACTTGGCAAGTTGTACTTGGCAAGTTGTACCAACATTCTGTCACGACAGACTGTTGACCTTCTGAGCAGTCTGTACTAATTCTGGTCTGCAGGCAGTATGGAGTATCCAAACTGGTCTCCACTAGATTCATTGGAAAGTAGACTCGAAGAGCTTTCCAACAAGTGCTCATGGGCCTTCATAGCATCTCGAAAGTGAAAGTTATGATCTTTTCTTTCAACTGGTCCGTTCTGCACCGTACTGGTCCGATCTGCCCTTCTTTCAACTGGTCCGTTCTGCACCGTGTTGTTCCAATCCTTGCGATCCAGGTCACCTCCCTCCTCATGTGTATACCTAAGCACAACCAAAGTAGAACACTTAGGTAGTATAATATTCTCATTAACATTAATAGAACTCTCACAAAGTAGCGCGTTCACCTCTTGTTGTAGCTTCTTGGCTCGGCTACGTGTAATTGCTCTATCAATGGCTTGGGCTGGTGCCGGCGTAGTCGGTGTAGAGGTTGGCATGGAATTAGAGGGAGCATGCTTGGTTGGGATGTCCTCATCATCCTCCCCCTCTTGAAAAGGAGTCGACCTCGACTCTGATTCTTCTAATCCGAAGAATGGTGTCAAGTCAGCAACATTGAAGGTTGTGCTAACACCATAATCTTCAGGAAGCTCAATCTTGTAGGCATTATCATTGATCCTGGACAGCACTCTGAATGGACCATCTCCCCGTGGCATCAACTTGGATTTACGCTTCTTAGGAAAGCGGTCTTTGCGAAGATGTACCCACACTAAATCTCCGGGCTCAAATATCACCTTCTTGCGATGCTTGTTTGCCCAATCAGCATAATACTTGGACCTTTTTTCGATTCCTTCTTTGGTCTTCTCATGAATCTTCTTGACATATGATGCACGCTTGGATGCTTCCATGTTAATCCTTTCCTGCAATGGTAGAGGCAACAAATCGATCGGAGCAAGGGGTTGGAATCCATACACAACTTCAAAAGGACACATATTAGTTGTAGAATGTACTGCCCTGTTGTAAGCGAATTCCACATGTGGCAAGCACTCTTCCCACTCCTTCAGGTTCTTCTTTACTAGCAAGGGGGCTTTGGATAGCCTCTTCTTCAATTCATGGAATGCTCTCTCTTGTGGTTCACCCCATTGGTAGGCAACACCTTTCTTTGTTAACTCATTCAACGGAGCAGCTATGGTGCTGAAATCTCTCACAAATCTCCTGTAAAAACCAGCAAGTCCATGAAAACTTCTCACCTGACTCACATTTTCAGGAGTTGGCCAATCCTTGATTGCTTTCACCTCTGATTCATCAACCTGAATTCCTGAACCTGAAACAACAAAACCAAGAAACACAACCTGATCTGTACAAAATGTGCACTTCTCAAGGTTAGCAAATAATTTTTCTTTTCTTAGCACATCCAAAACTTGCTTAATATGATCAACATGTTCCTCCAATGTCTTGCTGTAAATTAGAATATCATCAAAGTAAACAACAACAAACTTTCCAATGAATGCTCACAAGACATGGTTCATCAATCTCATGAACGTACTAGGGGCATTGGTCAAACCAAAAGGCATAACTAGCCATTCATACAGTCCAAACTTTGTTTTAAAAGCAGTTTTCCATTCATCTCCAATCTTCATTCTAATTTGATGGTAACCACTTCTCAAATCAATTTTAGAAAACATCATAGAACCACTCAATTCATCAAGCATATCATCTAGCCTAGGAATAGGATGACGATAACGAACGGTGATGTTGTTTATGGCTCTACAATCTACACACATCCTCCAAGAACCATCTTTCTTTGGCACCAAAATCACAGGAACAGCACAAGGACTTAAACTTTCTCGCACATATCCTTTATCTAAAAGTTCTTGTACTTGCCTTTGAATCTCCTTGGTTTCTTCCGGATTGGTGCGGTACGCCGGACGGTTTGGAAGTGCAGCTCCAGGGATGAGATCAATTTGATGTTCGATACCGCGCAAAGGAGGAAGTCCAGCAGGTGTTTCCTTTGGAAAAACATCATCATAGTCCTGCAAAACACGTGCAACAACACTAGGGACAGATGTTAAGTCATTAGCTGAAAGCAATGTGTCCTTGCACACAAGTACAAATAGTACTTGATCTGGGTTTTTCCTCACATCTCTCAGTTCTGATTTGGTGGCTATCATCACGAAGTTCTCTCCCTCTCTTTTTCTGTCATCTCTCATGTTTGGCTTGTGGCTCTCACTCACTGATTTGTGGAGGGCACTCAAATTATTTTTCTCTCCTTCTTTTGCACTCTCATTCCTCACTTCGGAGCTCTTTTGCAAGTGCTCAGCTAGGATTTGCTGCGGTGTCATGGGTTTAAGAATCAACTCCTTGTTCTTCCACTTGATGGTGTATTGATTGGTTCTACCACAATGTAGAGACGATCGATCATATTGCCATGGTCTTCCCAACAGCATGTGGCATACTGTCATAGGCGCCACATCACACTCAACAGTGTCAATATATTCACCAATCATGAATGGAACTTTCACTCTTTGTGCAATCTTAATAGAACCTGAATTATTAAGCCATTGCACATGATATGGATGGGGATGTTTCAGCAGCTTCAACCCAAGCTTTTCAACCATTTCTTTGCTTGCAAGATTGTGGCAACTGCCTCCATCAATGATCACTTTGACAACCTTATCTTGCACTTTAGCTCTAGTCTGAAAAAGATTGTGCCGCTGCCCATTTTCAGCATCGCTCATTTGTACACTCAAAATCTGAGTTACAACAAGAGCAGCACCAGATTCAAATTCACAGATGTCCTTCTCAAGATTACTCTCACTTCCACTATCTTCTTGTTCTTTCTCACTAGCAGATTCATACTTCCCTTGATCATTCACAATGATGGTTCTAGCGTTTGGACACTCTCTTGCAACATGACCACGACCACCACACTTGAAGCACTGAATTCCACTACTTTTGCTGGAAGAACCCACTGAGTTTGCTGATTTGAATTTCTCATTTTGAGCAGCCAACTCTTTGCTACTAGAAGAACCAAGGTTGCTAGATCGTGCACCACCATTTGAGCTGGAAAATGTACCTTTACTTCCACTTCCTTTGGGTGCAAATTTACTTCCACTTGCTGCACTCTTTGTGCTGAAAGATACTCCTCTAGTGGACTTCATATCCTGCTGCAATTGCCGCTCAGCTTTGCTAGCTTGATGCACCAATTCAACAAGATTACGATATTGCTGAAATTCAACAATGCGCTGAATATTCCGATGCAGCCCTGACATAAATCTTGCAATTGTTTGCTCTTCATCTTCAATTACATTAGCTCTAATCATCGCCTTCTCCATCTCTTTATAATACTCATCAACACTGAGGCTTCCTTGCTTCAGATTCTGTAGCTTGTCAAATAAATCACGGCGATAATGTTTGGGGACAAATCTTGCTCTCAATTCTCTCTTCATTTCAGCCCATGAACGAACAACACCTTGACCAGCTTCTTCTCTTTCATTCAACATTTGCTCCCACCAGATTAGAGCATACCCATCGAACTCAAGAGCAGCCATGGCAACCTTCTTTCTCTCAGAATAATTATGCACACGAAAAACTTTATCCACCTTCAACTCCCATGTAAGATATGCTTCAGGATCAGATTCTCCTTCAAACTGGGGCATGGTGAATTTTAAGTTTCCAAACCTCTCTTCATTGTGCTAATTACGCCTACGATTTCTTCGGTGACGACGATCATCATAATGGGGCTGTTCATCCTCTTCTTCTTCATCCTCTTCCTCAGTTTCACTTTCTTCCAATCCAATACCTCTCCCATGTCCATGACCAGCACCTCTACCACCATGATCATGTCGTGGAAAAGGAGGTCTTCTTGCATTGGCAGCAACTCGCTCTCTACGCCGTTCCCTTACACGACGAGCAGCTTCTCCTTCGCTTTCTTCATCATCATCTTCATGGTGACTGCCATTTGCATTATCATGAGGATGAATTTGCAACCGGTTCATGAGTGCTTGAACATTGTTTGTTAGCGTCTCCATGCTTTGTTTCATCTCATCGAATTGTGCCATGGTGACACAATCATCAATCTCCGGATGCTCAGCCATCTTGCTGTAAAAAATTAGTGAAGGCAAAGCAACAATATATATAGAATAGGGAATTATATGTGGAATCTCACAATCTCACCTCTCTTACCAACCGAAGCTCATGTGAGTTCCCCGCAGATTACAACGGCCAATGCGAGGTGGTAACCGAGAATGATGGTTGGGAGAATCCAAGATCAGTATTTTCCTATGACGGTGGGTTATTTGTGGAGCTTGGTGGGGATATATTTCTCAAGGAATGCAATCTGAATTCTTGATATTGTAAAGTTAAACCACAATCCAAACTAGAAGTTCAATGCCTAGTGCTGACCACAAGATATGAGTGATGTAAATAGATCAAACACACGCGCAAAGATAATTCAGATTTGATGCAAACAAGGAGTATGCCTAGGATGCAAGTGTTGCAATCAAACCCAAGCAAAATTTTGCACCAAAGATGGATAATGACTGATTGTGTGACTTGATATAAAATTCAGAACTTGAGCACATAAACAGAGTGAACTTTCTACTCTTTCTTCACAACTTTTCTTCCTCAACTCTCCTTTTTTTTCACTTTCCTTTTTTTTTGATACTTTCTTTTATAACTAAGAACAAGAGCAGATATAACACTTGCACACACTTTTTTTTTGAAACAAGACACAACCGTCAGCGTTCTAACTTGATAGGATCAAAGTTTACGCGAAGGATGATACCGGTTTCAGATTTTCTTTAGGGATTTGTAGATATAAAAGAGGCACAAAGGACACACAAAGGATATGATGATCAGCAACTAAACAAAACTCTAATGGACTGAAACTTAACCAAACTCACAAGAAAAATAGATTGAAACAAAGGGCTAATGCAAATTTTTTTATGGCTTTTTGGTGGATAGGACGAACAAGATATATATATGTAGCTAAGGGTAAAAATCCTACCGTGGAAACTTGAGCTTTGATACCAGATGGTGAGGTCGTTGTCCCGATCTTCACGACGTAGGATAACTAGCTGAAGATCAGCCGATAACTTGCTGCAAGCAGCGAGGATAACTAGTGCAACCTGACGACACGCACAAGGAGCCAACCACCGTCTCTATACGGCAGCCTGAACCAAGGATTCGCCCAACCACACTCTCAAAGAACCAACCTACGCAACCTGAACTCGAGGATCAGGAGCACGGATTGGGTGCCGATGACGCGGCCGCTTCTGTAATCTCCACGAAGGAAAACACAAGAGCAAAGGGGTAGAGATCTCTCTCTGAATTTGTTAGCACACAGCTGAACAAAGTGGTTTGGATTCTCAATATCATAAGTCTTGGATTACAATGAGTCTTAGGGGGTATTTATACTAGCAACAGCCCTGCTAGATAGGTATGAAAACGAAATAGAGTTTCTGAGGAAGGCAATGTGAAAGGTCCCCTCGAAATGGATTCCCGAAGTGGCTTCGCGTGACTGTTGGCCTCCAGAGCAGTTTCCAACAAACTGATGATAACTTTTTATTGGGAAGTCCAAATGATGAACCGTTTTTTGGGTGTGAAACTAGACTCCAATATCTTTCCAGCAACGTATGCCATGCACCATGAAACTCTGTAGATTGGTACAGTTTTACTTGGCAAGTTGTACCAACATTCTGTCACGACAGACTGTTGACCTTCTGAGCAGTCTGTACTAATTCTGGTCTGCAGGCAGTATGGAGTATCCAAACTGGTCTCCACTAGATTCATTGGAAAGTAGACTCGAAGAGCTTTCCAACAAGTGCTCATGGGCCTTCATAGCATCTCGAAAGTGAAAGTTATGATCTTTTCTTTCAACTGGTCCGTTCTGCACCGTACTGGTCCGATCTGCCCTTCTTTCAACTGGTCCGTTCTGCACCGTGTTGTTCCAATCCTTGCGATCCAGGTCACCTCCCTCCTCATGTGTATACCTAAGCACAACCAAAGTAGAACACTTAGGTAGTATAATATTCTCATTAACATTAATAGAACTCTCACAAAGTAGCGCGTTCACCTCTTGTTGTAGCTTCTTGGCTCGGCTACGTGTAATTGCTCTATCAATGGCTTGGGCTGGTGCCGGCGTAGTCGGTGTAGAGGTTGGCATGGAATTAGAGGGAGCATGCTTGGTTGGGATGTCCTCATCACTTACCCCCCCTATTAGCAATAGTGAACTTAGATTGAGTAAACACAAACCACGTATATCCATCCATATATTTATTAAGAGAGTCTTAGTCCGCTTCCCGTGAGCGAACTATAAATTACGACACCGCGGATACTCACCACGGTTGAAGTGCTACATCGGTACATGTGCGCTTGCAGAGTTACCCTTGGTGCATCTTGCGTCACCACTAGAGTTTAGCGTTGCTTAGCATTTCTGAAGCCGTTGCTCAGGGTAGCCTAACACCCTATCCTAGTAATAGCTCAGGCTTGCATTTAAGCAGTGCTGGTTAGGCACCACCATTTCTAGATACTTGTCACATCTTACTCTAGCTGGTGTGTGTTAAGATTTGCCAACATGTAGCAACTCCTGATCCAAGTTTACTAGTTAGGCTTTGCTAAGGCACTAGCAAAGGGTAAGCTTAGGGAAACTTGTTGACGGTCAATAACGTCAACTTTTATTATAACTTTAGACCCAAAGGAAAACATGAAAACACACTAGTCTAGGGTTTTATCTGACAATTTCCACGAGTTTTGCAAATTCTATATTTTCTAGGGTGAATTTCAAGAAAGCCGAAAAGAGGGATTCTAGTGCAAAATAAATACAAAACTTATCCGCCACGACAATATCGCAAACGAGACGTGGGAAGACTCTGGAAGGCACTCAAATAGCCGGGGAGCCAGAGGCCGCCAGGTGGGGCCGGCCGGCCCCACCCTAGCGTCGGCCGGCGCCCCCCTGCTAGGGTTTCAGCCCCCCTTCTAGAAGCTTCCTCCACCGCCTACGAGGAGTCATCTTGGCCTTTGGTGAAGTCGGTTGATCCTGTGGTGCATGTCGATCCCACCGGGCTATAAGTAAAGAGGCAGACCCACCCTCCCTGAGGGCACCACATTATGGAGATGTAGAGGCGTCCCTCGAATGGATGACCTCTCACCTCTAGAGAATTAGGGCTAGGCTTTCCAATGTAGTAGATTAGTTCTAGTTGAGAGTTAGGTAGAGCGGCGCTACGCCCGAGTTTTGGAGGAGTCTATGGAGGAGTCGTCAGAGTTCTGGTATATCTTTGTATCTTTTCTTGTAAGACTTATGCTTTAATATATTTTATCTTCTCTATTTACTTTTATGCATTACATTTGATTGGTTAGTATAGTTGTTATACTTTAGCATAGGATCTCCGTCCGCATCGGCTATGATGATGAAATTGGCCCCCTACTTGTGAGCCGCTAAACTAGGATGGCTTGTATACCAAATACAAGCAACCAGTTTAGAAGCGATGTGATTACAAGGGGCAAATTTGAGCCAAATATGTAAATGATTTTTTTTCTATTCTACATTTCTGTATTATTCTTATTCTCTTTTGTAATTTTCTTAAACTCTTTTGTAATTTTCTTAAACACTTTTGTAATTTTCTTAATGTGTACCATACTAGCATGATTCCATTACACACTTTTGTAATGATGTGATACTTTTGTAATCTTGTTTTCAGATGAATATATATAAGTCATGATTCCATTATATATGTTTCTAGATGAATGTACATAATATCATCTTCATATAATTGCGAAATGTCCCTATAACTATATCTTCGTCATAGCTTTCAATGTCGGTCAAGCGTGCTGGAGAATGGCGCGAGCCAAGCCCCGCATCAAGTTATAAGGAAGGCTCGTCATCATCACACGACAGCATCTCATACGAGGAGGAGGTGCTAACACTAAGGCCAGAGAAGAAAGGTAGAACGGAGGAAGAACAGGATCCGACCTATACGCCAGAAAAGATGGGGCCTTCATCACGGAATTCACGCACCACAGCACATAGTGAAGAGGGCCGCGTAAGTAATCAAGTAATACAATGTCAGGGGATCTTGTTTAAAGAAGGAAACTAATGTGCGTTCTTCTCCTATCCAGCTACCAGTGGTTCCTATGGCTTTGGAGTTCCCTGGGGAAGAAAAGGCAGCAGAGGAGGGGCATTCCTCCATTCCCACCCCGACCACTTCAACCAACACCGCCAGTGAAAAGATGTCTGGCCTAAAAAGGGGCCAACACGGGCGACACAAGGTGAGCAAGAAGGTGCATGTCATAACCAAGATAGGGCCACATGGAGAGCCCTTGGAGCCACTAACTGTGATCGGTGTCTTCAGCAACCAATGCTCCTGTCTAGTCAGAGAGCATGTGCCGATCACTTGTATGGATTGGAGAAAAGTCCCAGAGGACCTCAAGGATAAAGTGTGGAGCGATGTGAAGAAGCGGTTCGAATATCCACGGGACCAATTCAATGAAGATCTTTGCAAGGGGCATGCTATGGTGATTGCGGGCAAAGCACTTCGCAGCTTGAGGTCAAAACTCAATAAGAACTATGTGCAGAAAGGGAAGACACCTTTTGAGGACTACAACTTCATCAAGCATCATGTCTAGGAGGAGTTCGTCAAAAAAATGAGTACCGAAGAAGCAAAGGCCAAGAGTGAGAAGTTCACTGACCTTGCAAAGCGGAATACGCTCCACCACCACATGGGCATGATAGGGTACGCCGCTAAGAGGCCGAAGTGGCGATAGGAGGAAAGGAAGGGAGCTGAGGCCGGGCTGGATAATCCGTTCGAAGGAGTTGACGAGCGAGCACGTGACTTCTTCTATGCCCGTCGGCCGAAGAAGCTAAAGGAAGGAAGGAACAAGTACAATGAGCCACAGACCGAGGAGGCAGAGAAGGCATTGCTCGCGATCAAGGCGGCCAAGGAACGAGGGGAGTTCCAACGTCGCAGGGATCACGATGAACTGACCGAGGTGCTGGGAAACCCCGAGCACCGTGGCCGCGTTCAGGGAGTATCCTCGAGGCAGAGCTGGAAGAATGTAGAATCATGGCAGTCCGACGCTGCCTCTTACCACACTAGGCAGAGATACAAGGAGGAAATATTCCAGAAAGGCAAAGAAGAGGCCATGAGAGAAATAATCATGGGGACGATACAAGATGCTTTCACCAGCACTGACCCGAAGATGGTAGAGTTGAGAGCGCAGATGTTTCGACAGGCAGGTGTGCTACCACGACAGGGTGAAGCCGTCGTACAAGGACAAATGGTGATGCATACCTCAGAATTCCAAAAGAACCCGGTCGATGAGATCGTGGTGCAAACACTCTGTACGCTTCAGGTGCCCTGGGGTAGGTCGGGGAGGAAGAAGGATGTGGCATAGGGAATGGTACAACCGCATAACCCTAAAGCCATGTACAATGGCAAGCCCATCCCGCCCGACTATGCCTTGGTGGATGTGGCGTGGACACACAATGACTATGAGGAGGATGAACTTGACTTTCTGACTGGAGATGGAGTTAGGTTGATTGGCGGAACTATAGGCTCGTCCGTGCTTTGGAACAAGGCAGACATTTTGTTAGAAATGCCGACACCAGCATCTCAGCCCTCGCGACCATCATCGTCTCCCCCAGGTGGCCCAAGTGATGACGACGATGATGACAATGGTGGCGAGGGTAACAACAATGTTGGCGGACCAGACAGTAGTCCTGGACGTACCCCGTGTCCCATCCCTAGCAACCCATCACAAGGTGGTTTAGGGGGTGCACCGGGCAACGACACACCGCCTCCAAGCCAAGGCAAACGATAATGTCCACCTGCGCCAAAGAAGGTTGTAGAAGAAGAGGGGGACAAACCCGCTGAACTAACAGAGATGGAATGGGCGGTGTACAGAATAGCACAAGAATATCAGTACACAACAACATTCCAAAGGTATATGCGCTAATGGCAACTAAATCTAGCCAATAGATTATGTGACGTTCGATAATGCTAACAGACTTCTTGTCTCGATTATAGGGAGCAAACCCCGCCGTCAATTTGGCCTCTTTCTCCAGATTGCCCGGATAACTTTGAGAATGGCAAGTTCATGTTGTCGTTGGGCCAGCTCGTTCAGGAGGAGCCATGGGCGGTTCGGAGGTTCCATCTCTGGTATATGCAAGCGGCAAAAAATTAGGCATGAAGGAGTTCATTGTGAGGGTCCCCAAGGAGTACTTCCACTTGGATGAGGATGCTTATTGCCCTGTTGTCTTTCACGACATGTGTAGGCTACTACGACGCAAGGATCTAGATGTCGCCCAAGTCACTGTTTTTGCCCTGTAAGTTTTATAACCCTGCATTGCTGTAGGTATGCAAATTCATTACGATCAAGCTAAAAAGCTTGTACGACAACTTGTGTTTGCAGGATGCAATCATATGTGTGCAAGGAACTAGATAAAGATATTATCTACCTATCTCCTATGCATATTTCTCAAAGAGCCATCATTGGCTTTGATATACCAGACACGGATCCTAGGCTAGTGAAGCTGAAGGGGATGGAGCGAGTGCTAGCTCGGAACTTGATGCAAGGAGAGATCAAATTTAGAAAGGGACAATATGTCTTAGAAGCCATGAAGAAGATCAGGGGAAATGGCTGCATTCTTGCCGCCCACCAGTTTGGGTAAGTCAAAACGATACTTACAATAGCTACTAGGTTTGTCACTTATTATATTTAAAAATTTGAGATGAATATTATTTCAATGGTACAGCTTGGGCGTCATGGGCCATTGGATTGTATTTATGATCTATCCTCAGGATGGAAAGGCTATCGTATTCGACTCCTTGCGACACTCGAACAAAGAAGGATACAAGCATTTTGAAAGTATCCTGTGATAGTAAGTGACGACACACCTCATGCACTCAAAGTACGTATGAAATTTATTGTTGACACTAGTTTTCATACAGTGCTTACCGAAAGTACGTGGAAGACCCCAACTGCTATGATCGGAGGTCTAAGAAAGACAAGCAAAAGTATGGCCACAAACTGGTGGTGAGGCGAGACTTCCCGTACTTACTCCGCCTGCCTCTAGTTCTACTACTATTGATGGTTCTCTTGTAGGGATACTACTACCAGTCATAATTCTCATGTGTTACCTTCATCATGCATGCATGCAGTGCGCTAAGCAACCTGAAGGCACAGTTCTGTGTGGGTACTATGCTTGTGAGTACCTCAGGGCTTGCGGGAAATTCAACAATAGCTGGAGGCAGCTGCAGAAATCCCAAAGTTGGTGGGAAAAAGAAACAATTGATCGAAGGAACATCACACAAACAGTAGCTGACATTTGTAAGTTTGTCACGGATCAATGTTGTCATGTTGACGGGTGTCGAGGGTATCAATAAGGGGTACCCTCACCGATGCACGAAACAAGATTATCCGTACGAAGGATGAGGCCCTCGACTCGAAGCTCTGGTCATGCGTGTACGCAGCCTTCGACGTCCACAACCTCGAAGACGGAAATAGCATCGAGCGAATCGATCAGGGGTCGAGCGCTAGCTACCGTCGAATACGGAAACGGGCTCGCACGAACCGGGAGGCGTCGAGCGCAAGGACGCCGCCCGCCGCCTGACGCGCGCACGCGAGCCGGGGCATTAAATGCGCCTGACGCTTCCCCACCTAACACACAGGTCACGAGGGGCGTGATAGGGAACAGGCATCTGTCCCATCATTCTTTTTGCAGCCTTCCCCACCAAACGATCCAGGGTGTGTCAGGACACGTGAAAAGAGGATGGGATGTCTAATCGGGACCCCCTTGAGACATCCCAAGTCAGCGCTCCGGATATCGGCACATTACACGGCGTCCGACCCTCGACCGAACAGGGTTCCATCCTGGGGACGAGTTGGGCGTCGACCGATAGTACCACAACCACCCCGCCGGATCTATCGCCATACCGTACGAGCGTGTGACCGTTGAACCAACACAAGACGGCGCGCAGAGCAGAACGCAGGGGCACGCGTAATCATCACCAGGCTATCAAGACGGGACGGCTCGAGGCTATGCCGGTACGGAAGCCTCGAGTAGGTCAGCGCTCCATGCTGCTATCGACTCCTACTCTGACACCTATACATGTACCCTGGGTCTCTCCTTGGAGCTATAAAAGGAGGGACTCCGGAATAGAACAGAAGGCGACACCATACGCAGTAGAGCTCACACACTCCATACCACGATTGTATTCACCCCTGTACAAGCACTTAGGTGCAAGATAATACAGACTTCCCTCCCCCGCTGGACGTAGGGTTTTCTCTTGCCTGAACCAGGATAAACCTTTGTGTCTTCTTGCATCACCATCTGGGAAAGGGAGCACGCATACAAATTTACTCGTTGGTGTGACCCCCCATGGGGAAAACACCGACAGTTGGCGCGCCAGGTAGGGGTCCTGCGTGTTTTTCATCGGTTCCCCACTCCTTTCCAGATGGCAGCTCTTGCCTCGCCGATTCTGCGCTCCACGGTGATTTGGTTTGAGAGTCTCGAGTTCATGTCTACGGGCTCCGGCTACGACATGATCTTGCTCTCAGTCAAAGGACCGGGAGGAGCCCGCGTTGCACCAGCTCGGTTGAGGGCCCCAAGACGCCCTCGCCACCACGCCTCCCTGCCCAAGAAGAGGCGCGGATAGCACCACCGCCGCCCCTCTGCCTCATCACGACCGGCAACTCGTGCGAGGCAGGAGGTGGGCCGCGAGCCGGCAACACCATGCGCCGGAACCGCGGGCACGACGGCTCAACATCGCACGACGACGGGAGGGGACGCGTCTCGCGCGCCCTCCCCCACCGCTACTAAGCTACTTCCACACGGGTTGTTCACTCCAAGAAGGGCACTGCCATTCGTATTGGACAACGCCGCGGCGTCGCTCGCCAGAGCAATATGCCCAAATGCTCAGACGTACGTGGAGAGACCAATGGTCCTCCCACGTGACTATGAGACATTACGGCCGACGTCCGAACTGCCGGATTTCTCCCAGGTGTGAGGCCTCCGCCGCCTAGGCCCTGGGCGATACACAATCACCTCACTTAGGCAACGACTGCTGGAGGAGGGACGTGGATGCTTCTACGCCGCCGAGCCGGACTCCAACTCCGAGACTGATAGCTACGACCCTACGAGGGAATGCTATCACGTCGACGGAGCAGTAGAAACTACCAACGAGACGCAGGACGCTGCTGCAGGCGGTCGAGCCCCTGCAGCACGGGAAGACCCCAGGATGCCTGGGAACGACGGACAGGTCGACCCCCCTCCACAGGAAGACAAGGCTGCGCAGCTTGCACAGCTACGAGAGCTCAAGATGAAGCTTGACGAATACCGTGAGTGCCTCGTCCTGCTTGAGCAAATCCTCGAGCAAGACCTGCCATACCCGCCGGGCGGAAGTGTCCGCAGACGCGCTCGAGAGGTACATCGACAAATCGTCGGAGACGCAGAGCCAGAGCAGCCCGTCAGCCGTTTCCCTCGAGCGGGCCAGAATGTAGTGGCGGCAACGATGCTACTGCACAACATGCCAGAACCATCGAACTCCCAGGCTCGGCGCATTCAAGACGAGGTACAGACTCTGCTCCAAGTGGCGGCAGTTCAGCAAGCCGAAAGCTCAGCTTCTCGGCGACGAGGAGCTTCCACTGAAAAGCGCGACGAGCCGCCTCAAAATGAAAAGGAGGTGTCAGCCCATCAACAGCCTCCTCCTCGTGGCAGAAAGACCGCTCTCGTTCTCCCCGTCAACAATCAGCGTCTACACGACGCGCGGCATGACATCGAAGAGAATCGACGCCGCCGGCACGGAGACGCGGAAGAGCGCGGTTACAGCGCACATCGCGGTGGGAGGTACGACAGCGACGAAGACCGGGTGGCCCCCGAGCCACCAGGCCCACGAGTGTTCAGCAGGGCGATCCGCAGCACGCCCCTGCCCAGTCCATTCCGACCCCCGACCAGCATCGCGAAGTACAATGGTGAGACCAAACCAGAATTATGGCTGGCCGATTTTAGCCTGGCCTGTCAGCTAGGTGGCGCTCCAGGTGATGATCGAGCCATCATCAGACAGCTACCCCTCTTCCTCTCCGACACCGCCCGTCGATGGCTCGAGGAACTTCCAGCAAATCAGATTCACGACTGGGTCGATTTGGTTAAAGTTTTCGAGGGTAATTTCAAAGGGACTTACATACGGCCCGGGAACTCGTGGGACCTAAGCAAATGCAAGCAGAAGTCAGGAGAAACTCTTCGAGAGTATGCTCGGCGCTTCTCGAAGCAGCGCACTGAGCTGCCACACATCCCTGACCATGACGTTATCCTGGCTTTTGTCTCTGGTACCACCAGTCGAGACTTAGTGCGGGAACTGGGCCGAAATCGCCCTCAGACCGTCGATGAGCTGATGGACGTAGTGGCGAACTACGCAGCAGGGGAGGAGGCAGTCGGCGCTTTCTTCAGCTGTGGAGGAGGGAAAGGCAAGCGGCCTGTCGATGAAGATGGAACCCCCAGTCGCGGACTCAAGAAGAACAAGAAAAAGCAAAAAGTACGGCAGTATAAGCAGGAGAACTTCGACGACGATCTCGTCGCTGCCATGGAGCGAAAGAAGCCTCGAGGCCCCCCAGATGGAGGTATTTTCGACAAGATGCTCGAAGAGCCATGCCCTTACCATAAGGGAGGCGCTAACCACAAGCTCAAGGACTGTCGTATGCTAAAAAGGCATTTCGACGGTCTAGGGTTCAAAAGGGATGAGCGTGACAACTCGAAGAAGGACAAGGGCGGCGACAAAGAGGGCAACAAGGACGACGATGTCTTCCCCGCCGTCCACGACTGCTACATGATCTATGGTGGGCCTTCAACACAGTTGACCACGAGGCAGCGCAAAAGGGAATGCCGTGAGGTCTTCGTGGCCAGAATGGCGGTACCCCAGTACCTCAACTGGTCAAGCACCCCCATCACCTTCGACCGAGAGGACCACCCCGACAAGGTAGTCGCCCCAGGCGTCTACCCGCTCGTCGTCGACCCTATCATCATCAACACCCGGCTCTCCAAGGTACTAATAGACGGAGGCAGCAGCCTCAACATCATCTACCTCGAGACCCTCGACCTCCTTGGCATTGATAGGGGACGGCTCCAGCCAAGTGCCGGCGGCTTCCATGGCGTCGTGCCAGGAAAAAAGGCCCTGCCAGTAGGTCGAATCGACCTACCGGTCTGCTTCGGCACGGCGGCCAACTTCAGGAAGGAGACCCTCACCTTTGAGGTGGTCGGGTTCCGTGGCACGTACCACGCCATCATCGGGCGCCCGGGCTACGCCAGGTTCATGGCCATACCCAACTACACCTACTTGAAGCTGAAGATGCCTGGTCCAAAAGGCGTCATCACCGTCAGCTCCTCCTTCGAGCACGCTTACGAGTGCGACGTCGAGTGCGTTGAGTATGGGGAGGCGGTCGAGAACTCAACCGAGCTCGTCGCAAAGCTCGAGGCCCTGGCCGCTGAAGCTCCGGAGCCCAAGCGCCACGCGGGCAACTTCGAGCCAGCAGAGGGAACCAAGAAGATCCCACCCGACCCCGACAACTCCGACGGCAAGGTGCTGACGATCAGCACCGTCCTCGACCCCAAATAGGAAGCTGTGCTCGTCGACTTTCTCCGTGCGAATGCCGACATGTTTGCATGGAGTCCCTCGGACATGCCAGGCATACCGAGGGAAGTCGCCGAGCACTCCTTGGAGATTCGAGCCGGTTCCAAGCCAGTGAAGCAGCGGTTGCGCCGATTCGACGAGGAGAAGCGCAAGATCTTTGGCGAGGAAATCCACAAGCTTTTGACAGCCGGATTCATCAAGGAGGTTCATCATCCCGACTGGTTAGCAAACCTTGTACTAGTTAAGAAAAAGAATGGGAAAATGAGGATGTGTGTCGATTATACAAGTCTAAATAAAGCATGTCCGAAAGTTCCTTTTCCATTACCACGTATTGATCAGATTGTCGATTCTACTGCGGGATGTGAAACCCTTTCTTTCCTTGATGTGTATTCTGGTTACCACCAAATAAAAATGAAGGAGTCCGACTAGCTCGCGACCTCTTTCATCACACCTTTTGGGATGTATTGCTATGTAACCATGCCGTTTGGGCTTCAAAACGCGGGAGCCACATACCAGCGCTGCATGCTCCACGTATTTGGCGAACACATAGGGTCGACGGTCGAGGCCTATGTCGACGACATTGTCGTCAAATCGAAACGGCGAGGGGACCTGATCCAGGACTTCGAGATCGCTTTTAGCTGCTTACGCACCACCAGATCAAGCTCAATCCCGAGAAATGCGTCTTCGGCGTGCCTCGAGGCATGCTCTTGGGTTACATTGTTTCCCAGCGCGGCATCGAGTCCAACCCCGAGAAAGTCTCGGCCATCACAAGAATGGGGCCGATCCGAGACATCAAGGGTGTGCAAAGAGTCACGGGATGCCTGGCGGCTCTGAGCCGTTTCATCTCGAGACTAGGAGAAAAGGCGTTACCACTGTACCGACTTCTGAAGAAGGTCGAGCGTTTTTCTTGGACCCCCGAGGCCGAGGAAGCTCTCGAAAAGCTGAAGAAAACGCTGACATCAGCACCAGTGCTGGTCCCACCTCAACCTGCGGAACCACTACTCCTTTACGTTGCGTCGACGACCCAGGCCGTCAGTGCAGCGGTGGTGGTCGAGAGGCAGGAGGAGGGGCATGCCCTGCCAGTCCAGAGGCCAGTCTATTTCGTCAGCGAGGTGCTTTCGGAGACCAAAGTACGTTACCCCCAAATCCAAAAGCTGATCTACGCTGTAATCCTCGCCCGCCGCAAGCTGCAGCACTACTTTCTCGGCCACCCCATCACGGTGGTCTCGTCTTTCCCTTTGGGCGAGATAATCCAGAACAAGGAGGCCACGGGAAGAATAGCTAAATGGTCGGTCGAGCTCATGAGTGAGACTCTCACTTACGCGCCTCGCAAGGCCATCAAATCGCAAGCCCTGGTGGATTTCATCGCGGAATGGACAGACTCCCAGCTCCCCCCAACCTAGGTCCAGTCGGAGCTGTGGACGATGTATTTCGATGGGTCACTCGTGAAGACGGGGGCCGGGGCCGGCCTGCTGTTCATCTCGCCCTTCGGCGTCCATGTGAGGTACGTCATCAGGATTCATTTTGCCGCATCCAACAATGTCGCGGAATACGAGGCCCTCGTCAACGGTCTCAAAATCGCCATCGAGCTAGGAGTCCGACGCCTCGACGTCCGAGGTGACTCCCAACTCGTCATCGACCAGGTGATGAAGACTTCAAGCTGCCACGACCCGAAAATGGAGGCGTACTGCAAAGAAGTTCATCGACTCGAGGACAAGTTCCATGGCCTCGAGCTCGTCCATGTCACCCGACGCTACAACGAAGCGGCCGACGAACTCGCCAAAATCGCGTCAACCCGAGGCACGGTGCCACCTGACGCGTTCTCAAGAGATCTTCACGAGCCATCCGTCGACTTGGGCTCGGGGTCTGGCGTCGATGCCGCTCCCGCCCAGCCAACCGACACCGTCGATGCACTGCTGATGGCAGCAGAAGTGATGGAAGTAGAGCAGCGACCCGGTCGACCGTTCGACTGGCGCACACCGTTCCTCGACTGCCTAATCCGCTGTGAGCTGCCAGAAGATCGATCTGAGGCCCGCCGAATCGCTCGACGGGCCAAGTCATATGTGATTTATGGCGAAGGCAATGAGCTATACCGACGAAGCCCGACGGGGATCTTGCAGCGTTGCATCACCGTAGAAGAAGGCCGAAAACTCCTCGAGGACATACACTCGGGGGCTTGCGGCCACCATGCTGCTCCACGGACCCTCGTGGGGAACGCCTTTCGACAAGGTTTCTACTGGCCAATAGCCGTGGCAGATGCCATCGAGCCTGTACACTCATGTCATGGGTGCCAGTTCTACACCAAATAGACACATCTGCCCGCCCACGCTCTTCAGATGATCCCCATCACCTGGCCATTTGCGGTATGGGGGCTCGATTTAGTAGGACCTCTACAAAAGGCAAAAGGGGGTTACACCCACTTGCTCGTGGCCATCGACAAATTCTCCAAATGGATCGAGGCTCGACCCATCACCAACATCCGCTCCGAACAAGCCGTCCTCTTCTTCACCGACATCATACACCGATTCGGAATCCCTAACGTGATCATCACCGACAACGGCACCCAGTTCACTGGCAAAAAGTTCTTGGATTTCTGCGATCAGCATCACATCCGTGTGAACTGGTCCGCGGTGGCTCACCCTCGAACTAACAGCCAGGTCGAGCGTGCCAACGACATGATCTTGCAAGGGCTCAAACCAAGGATCTACAATCGCCTGAAGAAATTCGGCAAGAAGTGGGTCGAGGAACTTTCCTCGGTCTTATGGAGTTTGAGGACGACGCCAAGCCGGGCCACCGAATACACCCCATTCTTCATGGTCTATGGCTCCGAGGCCGTGCTCCCCACAGACCTCGAATACGGGTCCCCTCGACTCAAAGCATACAACGAACAATCGAATAAGGAGACTCAAGAGAACACGGTCGATCAGCTCGAGGAGGCTCGAGACATGGCCCTCCTCAACTCTGCCAGATACCAGCAGAAACTTCGACGCTACCACGACAAACACGTACGCAAGAGGGACTTAAACGTGGGCGACCTTGTTCTATGACAACGGCAGAGCAATCAAGGACGCCACAAGCTGACCCCGCCATGGGAAGGCCCGTACGTGGTGGCTGAGGTCTTGAAGCCAGGAACGTACAAGCTAGCGGACGAGAAGGGGGCGGTCTTCACCAACGCATGGAACATCGAACAGCTACGTCGATTCTACCCCTAGAAGTTGAAAACTTACGTTCCAACGTACATTTTGTACCAAGACTCTGTAAACGAATGCATGAATAAATGAAGTCTTTCCCTCGAGCAACTTCTTTTTGTACCAAGGATTTACAAGTCATAATCTTGACGTTAGAAGGGGGCGCCAACTATGACCCATCATAGTCAACACCCCCTCGGGGGTTACCAGGGGGACGACCCCCCCCCAAGCGTAGAAAAAGCCAAGAAATTTCCTCTTCTTACTTAGTAAACCTTGCACGATTCGAGTAGCTAAGGCGCCTCGAGCCCCTCAAAGGCCGAGGGTCAACGAGCCTGAGAACTCCTACGCCCCCGGGCTACAGAAACTCTACTCACTTCCTTACCCTTGAGGTGATCGAGGTTGTTTTTGATGAAAGATCAAACAAGGAATACAAATGTAGGCGCAAAAAGAAATAAAAGAACCTCGAGCGGAAAGATAAATAAACACTTAGCAATTACAAAAAGATACTATATCATTTAAAAAGCATATTGACAAAGTATTATACAAGGGGCCCCAGGCACCCTGCGCAGGCTCGTAGGCCTCAGTCCATGGCACGATCCTCACCACCCCCGCCTGCGCCCGAGCCAGTCTCAAGAGGAAGCACCTCAGGCTCAAAAAGCTTAGCCAGCCTTTCCCCAGGAGCCTCCGCGTCGTCGATCAACGCGTGGAGCCTCTCTTCGTTCTCCACGTCGGTCTTGGAGATGTCGGTGACGAAGCCGTGGGACACCACCTCCATGTCATAGGAGAAGCCCGAGCAGACAACTGTCATCGCCCGCTTCACCCCGATGTGGAGGGCGTCCCGCACTCGGTCTCTCAGCGTCGCGCCTAAGTAGCACAGCTGGTCGACTAGTGCGTCGCCTCGAGCTCCCTCCCTCGACTCGTCCATAGGCTCGACCTCCCAAGAGGTCGAGAGGTTGCTTATCGCCGTCCGCACACGACGGTTCAAAGCAACCTCCGCCTCGAGCTGGGCCTTAGCATCACGGGCCTCGACTTGGGCGGCTAGGAGTTCGTCCTTAAGCCCTGCAAACGCCAATACAAGAAACTTTAGGAAAAACCGAGCACACCTCGAAAAAGAAATCCGACAAAGGAAACGTACCGCGGACGCTCTCCTCTAGGGACGTGTTTTCGCCGACTAATCTGGTGTTGGCCCTCTCGATCTCTCTGTTGGAATGGGCCAGCTCGGTGTTGGCGACGCGGAGATCCTCGATCACCTTGCCAGCCTGAGCAATGGCCCCACTCTTCTCCAACAGTTCTCCCTTCAGACGTTCGACGTCGTCAGAGAGCCTGCGGGATTGAGCTCGCTCCGCCTCGAGATCTTCGAGGGCCTTTTTCTTGGCTTCCTCTGCGGCGCTCCTGGCGATCTCGCCGTTCACGTGCTCCACCTTCATCTTCTGGAAGGACTCTCGGAGGGAGTCCAGGTCGGTCTTGAGAAGGCCCTTCTCCTTGTCCAGGTCTGCAATAACGCTCTTGTAGGACAGGGCCTCCTCCCGGGCTCTGGATGCAGCCTCCTCGACCGTCAGAGCCCGCTCCCGCAGCAGCGTCGTCTCCTCCTCCGCCTTCTTTGAGACCTCTCAAGCCTCTACCAAGGCAGCCTCCCTCGCCTTCTTCTCCTCCTCGAGCGCTATGAGGTCTTTATAAGCCTTGAGGAGTTTCTCCTGCGACTCAAGGAGTTGATCCTTGAGGATGGGGAGCTGCTCCCAGCTGCCTCGCGTGGCGTGGATGAAGCTCGACTTGATGCGGGAGGTCTCTTTCATATCCTGCGAGCCGGCGGACGAACAGTTAGAGCGCAAAACCAAAAGGCTCCATGGAGATCAAAGATCGAAAGACACTTACAAAATAAGCAGGCCCGAGCCCGTTGTTGATGATGTCCGACAGGAGCCCCACCACGTGCTTCATCCAGAGGCGGAGCTCCTTGACATGTTCCCACTTCTCGGCCTCCTTCTTGTCGTCGAGGAAGATGTTGGGCTCGGACGGATCGGTGGAAGCCCGGATACGAATCCGATCGGGGCACCAGTTCTCCATCTCTCGATCAGCCCGCACCTTGACACCGCAGATAAGGTTATCGACGGTCTCGAGGGAGCCCCTGTGGCGCAAGAACAGGTCGACGAGCCCTGGGAACCGCCCGTCTTTGTCCACCGTCTTCCAGGTACCGTCCTTGCTCCCCGATGACCCGATCTCATCCTCCTTGGAGGGAAAGCGGTCCTCCCACACTCGACGCTCCCGGAGGAACCCTGGGGCGATCCCGTCCATGCCGTAGATCGTCCTCTTGATCTTGGACTCGGGGTCGGTGGGGGTGTGCATCATACAGGCGAGTGCCACCACTCCATCCGCTCGCCCCGACTCTGCCCGGATCGCGGCAGGCGCCCCCGGGAGGAGCCACGCCGGGGTGGGAGGGTCGTACACCGGCAAATTTTCCTCCTGATCGCCGGGCTCTTGCGGCGCCGGTGGTACCGGTTAGGCCAGACCTTGAGGCATGGGCTCGAGCAGCCTTTCCTCTTGGCCCCCCTGCTCCTGCTGCTGCTATTGTTCCCCCTGCTGCTGCTGTTGTTGCAGCCCCTCGAGCGTTTGCTACTCCTGCTGCTGCTGCTGTTCCTCCTGCTGATGTTGCTGCTGCTGCTGCTCCTGTGGCGGCCGCGTCGCCTCGCGCTCCCGCTCCTCCCCCTCCTTCTCTTTCTCCTTCTGCTCCTCGAGGGCTCGAAGGCCAGCGGGCCAGGGAGTCCGTCCCGAGACGAGAGAAGTCGACGCCTCCTCCTCCATAGGTTGGGCGTTCCGAGACGCCTCGTTACCACCAGACGTGTCGCTGATGGTGATGGGGTCCGCCTCGACACCCAATCGGGGAGGCTCGGGGACTCCTTCCTGCCCCTGAGTTCGGGGCGCCTTGTCACGCGTCGACGGCATTGGAGTAGGCTCGGGACGAGACGGAGCACTCCCAGCGTCGGCCGAAGGTTGAGAGTCGGAGGGGCCTGTGAAGTAAAGAATAAAGGTCGATCACTGTAATAACCGATACAAGAACGTCACAAGACCCAGAAGCAAACTACAAACCTGGCTCCTTGGAGGCTGCTCCTGCCTTGAGCCTCTTCGCCATTGAAGGCTGGGCCTGCTCGAGCGTCCGCTTCAGCCTAAAAAGAAGGAAACGAGCATGAAAAGACCAGAGTACGAGGAAACACGAGGGAATGGGTAAACAAAAGTCACAACTTCAAAAGGCTTACCCTACGGGAAGAACAGCTCGCCTACCGGTACCCCGACCGGTGGGCCTCGGGCCACCCCGCGTCAAGGCTCCGGGCCCCTGGCACAGCAATTCCCGCTTGGCGGGCACTGGGACTGGCGCTCCTGCGGCTGGCCTCTCCTTTCTCGGAGGCCGCGGCACGACCACGAGTCAGTGGCCCCGTCGCCTGGGGCCTAGCATGGCCACCCCCCTGGGCGCGGGGGGAGGGCGCGGCGCGACCTGGCCTGTCGAAGGTGCAGGAGGCGTGTAGGCCCGAGGACGGTGGGATCCGCTCGGGCCCTCCTTCGGAGTCTCCGTCCGGGGGATGTCGACGTCTCCTCGAGGCGGGCCCTCGAGGATCCGGTCGAGACGTGACGCCATCCCCTCGGAGTCGCCGCTGTCCTCGTCGTCGTCATCGTCGTCGCTAGGGGATTCTTCTTCAGGCTCCCCCCTCTGCCTGGATTTGGCTCGACGCGCCTCCAATGCTTGGCGGTCGAGGTTCTTCTTCTTTTCCCCTTTCTTTGCGGAGTCCTTGGCGGACTTCAGCTTTTCAGCGGACTGGCGCCGCCTGTCACGATCGACCTCGTCCTCCTTCACAGGGGGCCTCGAGGATCGGACGTCAATACGTCCCTGCCAGAATAAAGGAAAGTTTAAAAAAAGAATCGAGGAGAATCCAAAATCGAAGCTATGTGCGGGAAAAGAACATACCAGGTCGACCGACCCTTCGTCGGGCCTCATAAGGAAGCCGTTGACGTGCTTCGACTTAAAATCGCCGGCGATGGCCGCCCTAACACGGGCAGCGATCTCGTCGTCCGCCAGAGCCACATTGGACATCCAGCAAGCCTCGAGATCCCGGGACGAGACGCCCGGCCCCATCTCGTCCATCCTCAACGGTCGAGACATCAAGGGGAGGAACCTTTGACGATGGACGGCCGAGAGGACGAGAGCGGCGGACAGGCCCTCCAGGCGTAGCTTCTTCATGGCGTCGAGGAGGGGGTCGAGTCGCGACTGATGCTCTTGGACGACGCCGTACGTCCAGTTGTCCGGACGCTCTGTAATCAGACGGCCCGTGTAAGCGGGGAAGAGACCGTCATCGTTCCTCAAGTAGAACCACTGGGAGTCCCACCCAGCGTGGTTCGACGACAGCCCGACCGAGATATACTCGCGCGGCCTCTCCGTCTTCTTCGTCTTCAGCACCAGGTTGAGGCATCCGGCCCGCACGTGCTTCCTCACGCCGGTGGTTCTGGTGGGGGCGTTGAAGAGCTTGCCCCTGTAGAGGTGGAGCCACAGATCCCAGTGGGGCATCATCCCCAGATAGCCCTCACACACCGCGGCGAAGACCGTCGCAACGGTGATGGTGTTCGGGGAGAAATGCTGGAGCTCCACCCCGTAGTGGAAACAGAGGGCCCGCATGAAGCGGCTCGGGGGAGCGCCTAGGCCGTGGCGGTGGAACTTGGCGAACGACACCACGTAGCCCTCGGGCGGCTGGGGCTCCCTGTGACTCGCCGGCGGCGCGATCCACTCTGGCGACGACAGCGAGGTGCGGTGGCGCAAGAGTCCCTCACCCTCAAGCTCTAGCAACCGGCGCTCCGTCATCGATGACGGGCGCCAGTCGTCGGCAGCGACGAGTGTCACAGGCATCTTGGTTGGAAAGACGATGGATCCGCTACCGCTCGAGGGGGTGCGCGCGCGCGTAAGGCAGCGAGAGAGCAAAGGCAACGAGAGGATGAAGGCGAGAAGGCGGAAGGAAGAAGGAAGAACGGCGGCAGCGCCACGGCGTATTTATAGGCAGCAGTCCGCCAACGGACAGATCCAAGAGATGAGGTAACGCCCCCCAATAAATGCGCCACCTAACCGTCTCTCTCCCCTCATAGACGGGGCGCTCCGAATTCCACGCCGACGCAGTGTCGTAACATCACCCACCTGAAAAGGCGCGCCCAACGGGCAAAAAGGCGAACCGCCACCTCCACTTCCTTCCTTTGTAAGCCAAGGGGCGTACACGCGAAAGCCTCGAGAGGTCGCAGGCTGGCCCACCGAAAGGGTTCAACAGCCGATCTCGAGCACCGAAGTCAGGGATCCCCAGCGAGCGGTCGAAGATCGAGGCCCGCCTCGAAGACTCGCTGGCGATGTCCAAGGTAGGGTCGAGATAGTCGAGAGGAATCCCCCCGACGGGAGGCATCGAGCCGCCGGACTCTATCGAATGAGACCGGTATCCCCGACCACGTCGACCCTGCTTTATGAGAACGTCTCCGGGCTACAGCTGACCCCCTCGAAAAGGGCACAGGTTCTCACTTGGACTACCCGCTAGGAACTCAATCTGGGGGGGGAAGACGCTCGCTCTATCGAGAGTACGTCGAAACCTCCACGTAAAACTAGCCAATCAGAACCTACCACCACTGGTGTCGATAGCGTTTCTGCAAACTAGGCAATATAACCCTCGAAGGAGTCAAAAACTCCTCCAAGGGCTCGGGGGCTACCCCCGCGGGGTCGCTCGCGCGCCCCCACGGAAGCTCGACCCGAGGATACAAGCCTCCACTCGAGCGCCAGCGCTCGAACGGAGACTCGGGGGCTACTGTCGAGGGTATCAATAAGGGGTACCCTCACCGATGCGCGAAACAAGATTATCCGTACGAAGGATGAGGCCCTCGACTCGAAGCTCTGGTCATGCGTGTACGCAGCCTTCGACGTCCACAACCTCGAAGACGGAAATAGCGTCGAGCGAATCGATCAGGGGTCGAGCGCTAGCTGCCGTCGAATACGGAAACGGGCTCGCACGAATCGGGAGGCGTCGAGCGCAAGGACGCCGCCCGCCGCCTGACGCGCGCACGCGAGCCGGGGCATTAAATGCGCCTGACGCTTCCCCACCTAACACACAGGTCACGGGGGGCGTGAAAGGGAACAGGCATCCGTCCCATCGTTCTTTTTGCAGCCTTCCCCACCAAACGATCCAGGGCGTGTCAGGACGCGGGAAAAGAGGATGGGACGTCTAATCGGGACCCCCTCGAGACATCCCAAGTCAGCGCTCCGGATATCGGCACATTACACGGCGTCCGACCCTCGACCGAACAGGGTTCCATCCTGGGGACGAGTTGGGCGTCGACCGATAGTACCACAACCACCCCGCCGGATCTATCGCCATACCGTACGAGCGTGCGACCGTTGAACCAACACAAGACGGCGTGCAGAGCAGAACGCAGGGGCACGCGTAATCATCACCAGGCTATCAAGACGGGACGGCTCGAGGCTATGCCGGTACGGAAGCCTCGAGTAGGTCAGCGCTCCATGCTGCTATCGACTCCTACTGTGACACCTATACATGTACCCTGGGTCTCTCCTTGGAGCTATAAAAGGAGGGACTTCGGAATAGAACAGAAGGCGACACCATACGCAGTAGAGCTCACACACTCCATACCACGATTGTATTCACCCCTGTACAAGCACTTAGGTGCAAGATAATACAGACTTCCCTCCCCCGCTGGACGTAGGGCTTTCTCTTGTCCGAACCAGGATAAACCTTTGTGTCTTCTTGCATCACCATCTGGGAAAGAGATCACGCATACAAATTTACTCGTTGGTGTGACCCCCCGTGGGGAAAACACCGACAACGGACAGTTCTTTTATATCGGGAGCGAGCTAGCGACAGAAGAGAGGTTCGAGAAGCTACGCAACTGGAGAACCAGCGGCTTAGATATGAACGACTATAGGTTGCTGAATATTTTTGAGTGAACATTATTTTAGATGTGCTTTTTATGAACATTATGTACATTGATGTAATATGAACATAGTTTGTGACATGCATGGACTGTGGAATGATAAAGATAACATATATGGATGTAATATATGTGCTTATCCTTATGTCTTTTGCTGTGTATATGTTTCAATCTAGCAAATTTCGGATTCAATGTGGTCATCCTTTATACATATGTATTTTACTTTGTATATGTTTCAACCTAACAAATTTTGGATTCAAATTTGAAAATAAACTGAAATGAGGTTTTCTTTTTACTCTGGATACACTTAAAGGAGGCGGGCAAGTTAAAAAAACTGCCTCTGTTAATTAATTAAAGAAACCGTCTCGGTTAAAATGTTAACGAAAGCGGTTGCCTTATAACGGCCGCCTCCGTTAAAGCAATTAACCAAAGCGGTTTTCTAACAGCGGCTGCCTCAGTTAACATATTAACCGTGGCGGTTGGACAACCGCCACGGTTAAGGCAACAATTAACCGTGGCCTTTCATCTGTGGCGGTTGCTTCGCCCGCCACGGTTAACCTATTTTGCCCACCACGATTAAATATTTCTATAGTAGTGATGGTGTATAGACTATAGGTTACCTGAGATTGTACCTAGTTCTACGGATAGTTGTGGTAGCCCCAGGTGGTGATAGCCCTGACGGCCGACGTATTCCACAATGTTTGGATTGGTGTTGTAGGACCGTAGTCAGACCGTCCTAGCCCCCTTCTCATCTATCTGTGGCTAAGTGCTCTGATGTCCCAAAGTGTTATTGTGTGATTGCTTTACCTACCATGAATTAGTTATTATAGAACCCTAGTAATAGAGAAGTATTTAGGAAACTTTAAACTCTCCTGTTGTCCTCTCACTTTAGTTATCTACTCTTTTATTATAGAATTCTCCGGTGTGTGTCATATATGCATAACTCGTATCATCGATTATTTACCCCTACTTTAGTCTAGTTGGTGTATTAGTTAGTAGATACATGATGGTGAACTACTAAAATCTTTATCCATTGTTTCCTAGTGGTAAAATATAAATAACGATACCTGGAATACTCTCGGTAAAATTCTACAATGGTTTTCTGTGCGCTTGCGGAATCTTTCATATTTTAACTGTGCATAAGAAATACCAACAACAGTTACGTAGACGCTTCCCAAAAATCTAATTGCCGATCTCTCGTGCAATGTCTCAAACGGTAGTGAGTTGAAACTCCCGCAGTTAGTGAACCACACCATACCTCGCCTGTTCGTTGCCTGCCACACAACGCCATGCCTTTGTCCTTTTCTTAACTTCTTAATTTAAGTGGAATAACTCCCACCGTATATGTCAAGTCAAGGACTCTTATAATTTCAATCCGGTGCAATTCATATTGTCCACAATTACACACCATAGAGTTTATTGATTTATTAAATCTAAATGAGCCTAGCCCATAATAAATCCAACATAAATATGTTTTTTACCATCCCAATGATAGAAACATGATGATGGATTTTATTGTGTACTTCGACTAATTTTTGTTGTCAACTCTAACCCACAAAATTTTAGTTTCAGTCCACAACAAGTTGTGTGTTCAAATTGCTGTCCGCAACAAGTTGTAAGTGTGGTCAAATTGCTCCTTATACTCATGGAATCGGATCTTAATTTGACTATAACATGGTCCATCTTGTCTAACACTTTTTAAAGTAGGCAAATAGTATCTTTCATGGTTTTGCACACTAACCCACTATAGGTTTTGCCGTCCACGTAGAAATAGTCATCATAGAGGCGGTCTGCGAAAGTTTTGACGACAGTTAAAACAATTACCAACAGTTAAAATTTTATAATTAGTCTTTAGGTCCATGCGTTGACTTGTTTTCACGCACCGTAAAATTTCTTGCATTGTGGTCTGTACGGGTTCATTTGTTCGGATTTGATGGGTTTGAGGAGCTACAAGCACTCTTTGTTTAATTTTGTTTTTCTGATAAAATTGTTGGCAAATCTTATGCTGCTCTTTTGAATTGAACAGAGAAAAAGTACAAAAGCATGAGCACCTCTCCTCCTGCGCAAGCATCCGCAGCAACCACATGTTGGAATTATAATGGGCTTAGCCCATTTTATAAATTAAATAAATCAATAAACTTTATGATCTGTAACATAACTTTGGTGAATAATTAATACTATACAGAATATTGACAAAACATTAACTCGACTTATATGGTTGGATTTTATCCATCAATATTGAGAAGTTAAGAAAGGTACACTTTAAGGTGTGCCACACGCGGCCGCCGCCGCTGGCTGGGCACGGTAGCATGCCGTGCCAAAATATCTCATAATTCCAGGAGTTTCGTCTTTTGATTATGACGATGATTAATCCTGCGGTTACAAACCTCTCGCCTGTCTCTGTCTCTTCACGTGACCACGAGCCCCTTCTCCTACCTAAGGATGAAAACGGAACGGAAATATCCCAAACCAAACCACTTTCTATACTGGATTCGATTGTTTCGTATTTCAAATATAAAAGTAGAAAACAGTTTAGACATTTTTCGACCGTTTTCTATTTTTCTACTTTTAATTTGAAATATTTCGAATTCAAAATTTGGTTTAAACCGAATTTAGTCAGTTGCACGGTCACACAACCCAATTACAGACTACTCACCATGCATCTGCATTCTTTCTACTGGTGGCTAGCTGTATTCCTACTAGCGATTGATTGCTTGTTCTTATTTATATGTGGGCTATTGTATTAAATACCTAAGACGAAGGATCATGCACTTTTTAATTATTATATGCACTTAAACTTGATCGTGTATATACTTAGTTATGCACTTGGTACTACATATCGGTATTTCATACTGAGTTTTTGTATATCGACCGTGTTCGACATAAATCCGCTCGAATTGGTTCGTTTTTGAAATTCTCGATATTTCGTAAGTTCGTGTTTATTTTCGTGTTTATTTTCGTGTCCGACTTTACCGTTTTCGTTATCGTTTTCGTATTTCAAATGTAAAAGTAGAAAACAATTTAGGAGTTTTTCGACCGTTTTCATCCTTACTCCTACCTTTGCCTGCGCGGATATCTGAAAAACACCATACCCGACCATCCTCTGCTCGAAGGCGCAATCTCCGTCCTATTTCTCTCGGATGATTAGGTTTTTATAGAGCGACTGCGCGACTGCTCCCTCCGCACACCTTTAGTGTGATCGCGGGA
The DNA here is from genome assembly GCF_000003195.3 of Sorghum bicolor. Lineage (NCBI taxonomy): Eukaryota > Viridiplantae > Streptophyta > Magnoliopsida > Poales > Poaceae > Sorghum > Sorghum bicolor. Next base: position 17,440,123 of record NC_012876.2, on the reverse strand, counting down.
TTCGACACTGCAAACATTTTTCTGCATCGACTGAGGTCTAGGATATTCAATAAACTCAGACATGGGATCCTCCTCTGGGTACACTCTCAAATTCAACCTTGTTATGATATTTGTTATGTCTTATTTTGATGCTCTGGATCATTTTGTTTATATGGTTTATAAACATCCTGTTATACTTGTTGTTATGTTTTATAAAATGATTATTATGCTTGGTGGTATGATATATAATTTAAATTTGTCATATTCACATGTTTTAAATCATGATGTAATAATTTATTCAACAACATATGACTGTATCATCGTCATGCTAAATTATCTATATGTCATCGTATTTATATAGCTATTATTCTGATTTAAATTAATATAAAAATTGCTTAAATATCTAACACCACATCGGCCAAATAAGCGAGGAGCCGGAATTTTCATCCTGTCCGAAGGTATGCATAGATTAGGCCTTGTTTGTATGTTGTCGGATTCATCTTAACCCACATGTGTTGGAGTGGATTGAGGTGGAATTTAGTTCAATTTCCACCACAACCCACCCCAACACATGTGGATTGATGTGAATCCGACTACATCCGAACAAGGCCATATAATTTTTATTTCACGGATCTTGAGAAGCAACACTACTACAGTACAGGCCTTTGGTCACTTGCCCAAAATGAACAAAATCTCGTCAAACAGAGTCCGGACAAACATATTAGTCCCGTTGGTTAGACCAACCGGACTAAATCCATGCCCACGCTATTAGTCAGACGGGACCTCTAGGTGACTGCAGCATCAGCTGCCTGCGTCTCCCGCGTGGTTGTTGGCCTTTTTTTTTTTTTTTTTTTTTTTTTTTTCTTTT